>NW_014577070.1:1001712-1006908 GCF_000485595.1 Priapulus caudatus
CGTACGTTACACACAGCGTACAATACCGTACGTTACACACAGCGTACAATACCGTACGTTACACACAGCGTACAATACCGTACGTTACACACAGCGTACAATACCGTACGTTACACACAACGTACAATACAACCCGTGACTACGTGCTGAAGCCGGCTGGTGTCATCGATAACTGCCTTTCTTTAACATTTTCTTTCAATAAAAACTAACCGGTTTACCTGGGAAATTACACTCCGATGAAATTACGTCTGCCATCGGCGACGAGTTTAGTAGTTATACTTGAATCACTGGCGTCAAATTGTCCCATAATCTTAAACCTTTGTGCGGAGACATACCCGCTAACATGGTCATCATTGAGAAACGGCTATAGAAACGCAATCTACAGTTAGCAGCGACGCAAGTTGCATGTCCGCGAATCCGATGCCCTGACGTTGTAATTTGTCTGTCAGAAAGCTAGTATAAATACACGCCATTTCGGTGCTTCAATCATCTGCTCACCATATTCGATAAATAAATAGGTAATTATTGCAGTTGATCCAGTAAGAAGAAATTGCCAAATATGTGGCAGCTTGGATCTACGACAATTTCATTCATAGGAAAACCTGAAAGCAAACTATATACTGCCTGGCATATGCTTCAAAACACCGATGCAACTTATTTTATGACATCAGGAGTGAATAATAACGCATTCGTTTTGATTCACTCTTAATGACTTCGCACACTGATACCGCGTTATATACAATAGTTTACTTTATCAACCGCAGGACGGCGTATAGTAGTGCTACCATTTCATCCCGTATTGTGTAGTCGGAGTTAGAGGAGGCACGCAACAGTAGCCTTCCGCCTATTGCACAACCCTTTCTCTGAAAAATCCCTTTTTTGTTGATAATATTCCGCACTAGAACACTAATCTGCATTACACACGTAAGGTAGATACCATATAGACGTCCAAAAAGCACGGAAGGGAAGATTGGCCTTGCCGAGAAATTGGCATTTCATTTCGTGGCATTCCGACAAGTGGCTCTAAGCCATAGTGACTGATCCACCCTTTTCGTGAATGAAATGCATGGGATATGATTATTTGCTGGAAATGCTCATCACGAAACTAGAAAAAGTTTCGAGCGGAGTTTGAATCTTGACTCTGTTGTTATTTAGCATAAATAAAGTGTATGTTGTGTATGCGCCAAAACTCTCTGAGTACTTTTAATTAATTTTGTGTCCTGCTTATTCAGGCCTGCTGCCTATGGACGCCATCTACTGTTGCAAAACACATAACGCGCCTCTACGTCCGATTCGGCGTACACACACAAATTCATTGAGTAATTTTTGAAATAATTAAATTATCTTGCGAAAGTAATCACACATTTACTGACATTCGTATATCTCAATTAACCCATAAATAAATAAATAAATAAATAATATAAACTTAACGTTCTTTCATTAAGAAGGAATCACTCTGGTCATTTAAGTAACGATGGATTTAGAAGTAGTGGATTCAAAATGACACCAAAAAACAACAAAATATGAAAGAGAACTTTTGCCGCCGAATCGTTCACTTGTTGGATGACGTCACGTAGTTCTTTGAGTGTTGTAAATTTTTAATACCCCCCTTGGTCCTTGTGGAACAACAACAGCAAGTTTACTTAATTCATATCGATCTACGGGCCGCAGCAATCGAAACATAGAGACGAATGACGGAGAGCGAGAGAGCGAGAGAGGAACGGAAGGAGCGAGTTCTGTGTGATGAGATGGACCGATGCACAGACTGCGCTAGCGCCGACGACGAGGACGATGGCGACGAGGATCGGCTGGAATCGCTGGAAGGAGGACTGTTGCTGACGCCGCCGTCGTCAAGTATGTATATAACAACCATAAACGCTACATATAACATACATAATACCATACAATGTCTTAATAGGTGTAAACTAACGTATATCGGCCTTCATTATTTAGACATATGTCGTTCCGCTCCGCAAGTAGCCTATAAAGCATCTCAACTAACTTAATATGCACCTTTTTAATAAGGAATAAGACACATGGTGCATGGTGTATACGCGAAAGTTGCTTGGTATTTACACTTTCACATTGTATAATCTATACGCTGCGCGTTTGGCAAACTATCGTTTTTAACTTTACTTACGAGCTATAAATTAATGCGACACAGTGGCTTTCACTCACCCATTTTAATATTTCCGGTCCGCGTTCATCTCATTGCGTTTCTTGTTCCGGTTCGTGTGACTGCATCCCTTCTCTTCCTTCGTCGGCAATTGCTTTTTTTTTTTTTTTATTTCTTTTCCTTTCTCGTCCTTTCTCTCTCGTTGATAAGCCTTGACGACGCGGGCGCAGCAACCATCCTCGTCCTTCTCCACGATCTCCAGCGATGCTCGTCGGCCCATCGGTCATCAGTCGTCGGCGCTAGCGAGTCTGCATGGCCTCCCAATCGAATCATACGCAGAATCGCCTCTTCCGTCGCCTCTCTCGCTCATCAATTCTTACCTACTGTCTTCGTCTGCTGCCGCTGAATGATATGAATTAAGTAACTTGCGTTGTGTCGCAAAAGGATACGCCGGTTTTGGAGCTGTCACGACACCAAGGACCAAGCGGCCACAATCGGTAAAACGGTTACAACCCAGTATGCATCAAATTACCTTAATAGTGATTCTCTAATCTCCATTCTCTACACCACATAATCAGTAATATATTAAAATTATAAGATAAATAGAGTTTCATGACACCTTGATGACACGCGCGAAATGGCGCCATTATTGATTTTATTGTTATATTATATTTTTAATTATTATTACTTATTATTATATTATTATATTACTTATTATTATATATTGTGTGTGTTGGATGCGTGCGTCGCGTGATGCGTGCGTGAGTGCGAGCACGTGCGTGCGTGTCGTGCTGTAGCGTGCGTTGCGCGCGTGCGTGCGTGAGTGCGTGAGTGCGTGATTTTGCGCAATGAGTGCGTGAGTTGCTGATGCGTGAGTGCGTGAGTGCGTGAGTGCGTGAGTGCGTGCGTGCGCGCGCGCGCAGGTGTTTGTCTGTGTGTGTCTGTGTGGTCTGTGTGTGTCTGTGTGTCGTGTGTGTGTGTGTGTGTCTGTGTGGTGTTGGTGTGTGGTGTCGTTGTGTGTGTGTGTGTGTGTTGTGTGTGTGTGTGTCGTGTTGTGTGTAATGTGTGTGTGTGTGTGTGTGTAGTGTGTGATGTGTGTGTAGTGTGTGTGTGTGTGTGTGTTGTGTGTGTGTGTGTGTGTGTGTGTGTGTGAAATCCCCGCGCAACATGCGGTTTAAACAAAGGTAACACATAATAGGATTTTTTCAGTGAAGACGTGAAAACACAATGGAATTTTTTTTAGCTTTAACCTGGGTTTGCTCGCCGAAAAGGGGGGGGGCCGGCGGCCGCGGGACTTTGGGGAGTGATCCTTACACTCGTCCTGCCATACAAGTCAGCGTTTGCGTCTGTGCTTTAAAGCGACGTTAATTGCGCGCATTGTAATTGTCACTAATTCACAATGAGAATCAGTGGCTAATAACGAGTGAGAAACTGCTCGTGATGTGTCGCGACATAAACCTCTTAACGTTATCATACTAGGTAGATACACCACGTCCTGTCACGGTGGCCGTTCCTTGGTCTGGGAAACAAAGCTGGGGGTGATATCCCCGGGGCATGAATGAGAGCTCGGGGCTACCGTAGTTTATCTATTCTCTCTACTCTTTCTCTACGTGCATTTATGCGCACAGTCGTACATCATCTAATCTCGTAACTTCTTTTACACGCGTGTGTGTGATGATTTTCTAATCTCATAACTTACTATACGCGCGTGTGTGTGACGTTTGCGCCTCTGCGTGGCACTCCTGATGGAACGAACTTAGCACGATGATGACACGCCGGCTCGTCGACAATCCGGAATTCTAATAAAAAGTCTCGCAATTGTTGCGCACTGTTCGCGTGTTGTTGAGCATTTCGCCGCGAGTGTGTGCAAGCGTGCTGACCTAACCGTGTTTTAACTGAGCTGGGTACGTGTAACAGAGCGAAGGGCTATAGTTCTAGAGTTGCGTGTAACACAGCCGCATGCATATTCGCACCGCATAGAGACATGCACCTCTCCGTAAGTCCGTAACTCATCCGTAAGTCACAGTTTCACCGCAAATGGAGTGAGTGCACAACGAAAGATTTGCGCATTTGAGAAATGCGCGGTGCATTGTCGAACTTTGTAGCATATTATAGTTCCAATAGTTCAGTGGCGTGGTTACTGTGGAAATTGTCAAACTGGCACTGCGTGTAGAGACATTACTTCTTTGAAATCTGCTCCCTGTACATACGCATCTACTGTAAAATACTGTACCATGACATTTTACTATATACTGTGTATAAAATAAAGACTCATTACGTGAATAATTCCCAATTGAACTTGTAGATATATTTTGCCAATATACTTACTCGCTTAACAGGTAAAACCATGTCCCTGGATAGTGGTGCAATTAACGTCGGTTAAGCTCACTCCATTTGATCGTGGATTATTACACGGACATGTGTGAACGCAGAATTATCGACTTGGCGGCACTTCGCTACTCTGTACTGTTTTTAAAGTGCAGCAACAGTAATGGAATGGAAGTCAATTACAAGCTTCACGGTGCCTGCTTGGCTACTTAGCTTGTTTGCACAACGCGTTTGTACATCTGACAATAGCGAAACGTATCGCCTTTGTTTGTTTAACTTACAAGTGAACGTCAACATCGGCGCTGTTTTTCAAAGTGAACGGCCGGTTAACAATGCGATTACTGCAAGCATGCGTAGTTTTAACGCTAAATTGCTTGTAGTACGTTTCCGGACGAAGTACCATTACCATTATCATAATAACATAATATCAGCATTCAAATACGAACTATGGTAAGGGTAACCATTTCTTGTTAATTAATCGTTAGTAGATTCGAGAAGAAGTGAAGCAAAACACTGTGTGTAGTACGATCGCCAACTATAGATTAAACTTTGCCAGATTTTATGAGAAGAAAGATATCTTTAACTAGCCCATGTAATATATAGGTATTCTACAGGTTTCTCCGTAATCACTAGCTTACGCAGCGTATATACGACACATATGCGCCACCATCCCACTTAATTACAGACGGAATCATATGGAAAGGTTTCTGACGTATACTTACTACGGCTGCGCCTGACGTACTTACTACGGC
>NW_014577070.1:1006918-1013994 GCF_000485595.1 Priapulus caudatus
TATATATATATATATATAGGCCTATATACACGATTGAGAGCTGCATTGAGTCGATAGAGGAATCCGTGACATTGCAAGCCCTCTCGTTGATGGGAAATTATATAGGGCAATCCCCCGAGTATTCGGCTGTGTTAGCAAGTAAATACGTTTTCCGGCAAGTAGAATTCGACCGCTGCCATGCACGGTCGACCACAGAACGACTTCTAATGGACACGCAACCAATATCTATCCATTTCGCACGCGAGCGTGAAAGGGGTTATGTAACGGCGGCGCTGCCTGCTAAATGCTCCTGGCAAAATTAATGTGATAAAAAAATGTGGGAAATGTTTGAAAGATAAGGGCCGATTTAAAACACTAGCTTAATAACATTAAAATTAAGTAAGTGGTGTTTTTTTAAGTTGTGTTTGTTAAGTCATTTAATATTACCACGCCCCGGTTCTGTTACAGTGTTACACGAATCTTCGAATGGAACCCCGCTTTAATGTTTCTTTATCATTTTGAAATCGTTATTTACTAATTGTGATAACAAATATTTTTATACAGAATGTAGTAAGATCTTGTATATCCAACTATACCATGAATTGATTTGCGTAGGTTTTAAATAAAGCCATGTTTTCGGGAGACATTTAATTATACTTTATTACCACCTAATATTAATTAGTGGACTAGTTAATTGGATTCATTACATGTTTGTCTTTATCACAAATCGCGCCCAAGACACGCTTGAGAGCGATTATCGATTAAGGTTTAATCATTTTCATTTGAGATTCTGATTAAACGAATTATATTTCTCTAGTTTCACAGAACATTCAGTGGGAAATGGCTTGGCCATGCACTGGCGATGTCTTGACACTGAACATAACAGGAACCTCCCAAACCTCTAGAAAAAAATCCAGAGAATCTTTGCTGTTGATCCTGAGCGCTGCGCGCGGATGAGACGCGCACTTCCGCGGGATATGCGCACGCGACCGCGGGGATGTTCAAGTATGAAGCGCTGTCCGCAGTGGAGACGTGCGCCAAATTCGAGGCCCGGCGCACGTCTCCACAGCGGTCAGCGGATGGTCTGTAGTTTTAGAAGATAAGAATGAATACTTTGTTCTAAATAAGAACTATTGGCGGCAAAATAAGAGCAATATACAGACCTTTGAACTTCTTGACTAGTCAGTCAAAGGGCTTGTTGGGGGTCCATTATGCACAGCTTCCAATTGAAATGGCCCATAAAATTGTCAAGTGGAATTGTGTTTTTCGAAACCCCAAAGAAAATGTCTCCCTCTTACATGCACCCCTCCCTGATCAATCACGCATTCAGGCGTAAACAATAACAGAGATGAAATTGTGTTGAGTTTGTGGCTCTTGACGCATGTGCATTGAAGTACAAGACTGTTGAAAGCACAGGCACTTGGAACGTCTCAATAAAAATACATATTCACACAATTTTTCACAATGATCGACCGCCTGTGTGCAAAATAGGTGAACGTATGTGAAACATATACGGTTAGTACTTATTGTGACATATCCGTGACTAACTGACACCACTCAATTGGCAAAATGTTCCATGCACCTTAAGAAATGCTGAGAAATTACGAGGTTATCATCGCAGAACTCCCGAACACCGTACGTCACAAAGCTATATGTAAACAAACACGCGTGTTGCGAGGTGCCTGCCTCCGATATCCATTTCGAGGCCCGGTAAGCCAAGCATAAAGCACGCGGGCAAGACGTCACACACAGCTACTGTGAAGCAGTAATGAACAGCCAATGAACGGCCAAAACAATCGAGTAGCGTGGTTAGGGATTTTCGGAATTATTTAATTTGACCCACTAATTGACATGCATAAAGACACATTACCGAATGTCAGAAATTAACTTACTAGTAGTACTACTAGTAGTACTACTGTGATCGGATGTAATTTTAACAGTTAACAGTAGAAGTCTCTGGTTAGCATCATTTCACAGGTTAGCATCATTTCACACATTAGCAGTCCACAGGTTGGCAGATCCCTATAATATCATCACATAGCAATAGTGGTAATATTTTCTGTTAACAGGTATTTTCCGGCTTTTAGTTCAGTAAACAATACATCAGTTCAAGCCATATTGCCACTTCTTGCCATATTAGGATCTACGTGTAACAGCGCCCTCTATAACTTCTCAACAAAATTCTAATTTCACATAAAACAACTTCAATGTTTAATGAATGATGCACTCGTTTACTTCCGACAGCGAGTGAAAATGCCGAAAATTTTCCACTTCGATGCGAAATGCATCGGCCGGACATTTAATTATTTACGAAAAGTAAACAGACTGGCGAAAGACTGTAGGTACAGTAACTGGTCACGTCGGTGACGCCCCATTCATGTCCATCAACGAAGAAGGCGGGGCTTATTCTGATTACGGAGATGCGAAAATGCAACACAAGGACGTAGCGCAGTGCGCTAAACAGCGTGTTTTTTTCGTATTTGTGCCAAACTCTATCGTAGGAAACCGTTCTAGCCTAGAAGAATGCCCTAGTTCCTGAGATCGGCGATTTGGTGCTGTAATGGGTCCTACCTTTAAATTTATATTAACACGGGTGCGGCGTAGGCTGTGATTGGAAGACACAAAGTGTCAATCCTCGGCGCGCCTCGGCATCATGGCAGCATCACGTCTAGACGCAAACCGGTAGCATATATAGTGTATGCGTATTTGGTGCGTATGTCCGCGCACACCTCTTGATGTTTTTTATATCGGCTAGCGACAAAGTCGTCAGTGATTCCACTGTATAGTGCGTTCTGATAGTTGACGACAAAATGTTGCCGGTGACAACATATTGTCAGCGACAAAATATAGTTCGCGACAAAATAACTTCACTGACATGATCGCCAATATCTAGCGGAAACATAATTGGCAACCAAACAGGCATTGATTGCCTAGTGTGCGCGTGCACGATCTTGCTTATCAGTAAGTAATCAAAAAACAAATATCAGTAAATTATTTTTTGTCCATCCAAGTTGCTCATATTATATTATTTAAAAAAATGGCCTGGTAAACGAATCGCCTGGTGAGCGGCCGTTAACGACGAAAATATCGTCAGGGATTTATAATCGTCATGGAGGCAGCCTGCTGACTCGCTAGCTTTGCCCCTTCGCCTGCAGAGAGAGAGGGGGGATGGAGGGATGTAGCAGACGGGATGAGAGGAGAGGGGTGAGAGCAGGAAAGACGAAGAGAGGGAGGCGGAGGGAGAAGCGAGAGAGAGAGATAGTATGAGATAGAGAGAGAGGAGGAGAGAGAGATGATAGAGTGAGAGAGCAGAGAGGGAGGGGAGGGAGAGAGAGAGAGATAGGAGAGGATGGGAGGGGAGGAGGAAGAGAGATAAAGAAAGCAAAGAGAGAGGAAGAGAGAGCAGTGAGAGAGGGAAGAGAGAGAGATAGGGGAGAGAGAGAGGGAGAGAGAGCGAGGAGAAGGAGATTGAGAGGGAGAGAGAGAGAGCGGAGAGAGAGAGAGCGTAACGAGGAGAGAGGGAGCGAAAAATAGAGAGAGAGAGGGAGAGAGAGAGAGACAGAGAGGAGAGGAGAGAGAGAGATGAAGAGACACAGAAAGAGAGAGAGAGAGAGAGAGAAGCGCGAGAGCATGCGGTTGAAGGTAACAAGCACGGTTTTCACTTGCTACTCCTTTATTAGTAGACAAATACACCAAGCCCAAGCCGGCTAAAGCCACATATCGAGACTCCACAAGGGGTAGGTTTTCATGGAAAGTTGCATCTGTTTGCTCTTACAAACCATTCAATCTTTCGTGTGTATAGTGCGTAGTAAAATCGAACAATACAAAGTGCGATATATACCAGGATTCTTATATATACAGTTTTTCGTCGTGCAACATACTCGGGTTTTTGAAAAGCGCAACCGATAACGAGAGCAGATATTTAGTACTATTATATTATACTACGCAACTAGGGCAGGGGCGTTAATACTTTAAACTCCAAGGTTAAGCCGCTCTGTGCTGTCGAGGATTGACCGCACGCGCTTTCCGTTTACGTGTATATGCGTGGTACGCTGTATAGGAAGGAACGTGAATCATGCAGGCGGGCTCGGCGAATTTACAAGCCTGTGCGTACACTCGGGGAAAGGGGCATCATTGGTCGTGCCCTCGTCACAGAGTTAGGAAAGAAACAGTTAGCTGTGACCCAATAAAAAACTGGAGCGCCTATTTTTATCACGGAGACGGAGACTAAATATACGAGCGAAGATGCATCGGGTGAACTGTTTCGGCTAACTGTCCCGTCGTCAGTGTCACGGGGAGGGGGGGGGAGGGAGGAACGAGAAAAATACGCTTCGTATAGAGCTGCCGTCGTGTGAAATACGTTTATGGAGCCCGTGTTTTCTTTTTCATCCATTCAATGAAACGAATAATTCGTTCCAAGACACCAAATTTACAAGCACGTACACACGCATGCGTACACGTAGAATGATCGCGCGCATATCAACATGCGTGCATAACCAGACGCACGCGCGCCTCTACCAATCAATGAATCGGTGTAACTTTAGGCGACGAAATGTTTCTTTGTCGTTCGGCTGATCAGGAAACGCAGACGGAATCAGGTTCGAATAGCAAACATGTACGTCATCATTCGAACATGATATTTAAACACCTAACGAGGCGGTAATAATTAAAAATACAGCGAGTAGTTGAATTGTTAATAATTACAATAAGCGAGTAGGTTGAAGTTGCAATAAATAATATATATATATATATAAATATACGCACAGCATGTGACACGTACTAATCATTGTCAGTGATATTTTGTTTCGTGGATTAGGATTGAATTTGTATAGGCATTGTAGATCCATTGATGTGGAGTGCCCCCTAAGATGGCGAAACATGAATAGGCGCGGAGTGGAGTTGCACAGCTAATTGCGTTGAAGTCGTCACCCACGTGACATTTGTGTGGATCGCCGGTGCTTTACATTGTGATCGATACGCAAAATCTATAAGATATTGATATAAGAGGTAGACGCTGGGATATCGTAAACGCATACATTTGCTGAAAGTTTCGTGCGTGGATTTTTCTTTTTGTTTTCACTTTCGTTTCACAAAATTAAGACTGTGCAATGAAAATTTCCCATTTATATATCTGAAAGCGATGACGTAAGCCACGGGCGGGTGTGCGCGTGGGTGTATGTATGTGTGTGTGTGCATGCGCGTAGGCGTATGTATGTGTGTGTGTGCGTGCGTGCGTGCGTGCGTGCGTGCGTGCGTGTGTGCGCGTGTTGGTGTGTGCGTGCGTGCGTGCGTGTGCGCGCGCGTTTGTGTGTGTGCGTGCGTGCGTGCGAAACACCATGGCCTACGTGAACATCGTATACTACCTCGTGTGCGTGCGTGCGTGCGAAACACCATGGCCTACGTGAACGTCGTATACTACCTCAAAACGCTATACGATTTTTATTCGTTAACAAGCGTCAACAGTTCGCATAGAACGCGATAGAAACCTTCAGTCATAGGCGATGCATTCTAGCATTTATATTTACACAAAGGAGAAGCGCACAAGTCCGTAAGGTTTCAATGGCTGGTGAGAGACTATGATATCTAATAGGGAATGCGTGCATGTGCAGGTATAATTTGCTACAGCATATTATAGCAATAGGAGGTTCCAAAACTATGATTTAGAGCGAAATACACCGAATACCCGGTATAAATGCGTGTTAAATGAGAAACAACGTGTTTGATAGAATCAAGGCTCTCGTTGTCAGAAGCAAAATTAGCTTTAACGTTAGTTCACATTGACTTTTTCTCATAGACCGTTGACACAATCATTGTGAAGCTACGAGTTTCTCATTCGCAGTACGGAGGTTCGGTCTACGAGAAAAAAATCAATGTTAGAACCAATGTTAATGCTAATTTTGATTATGACGACGGGTCCCTGAACATGGTAGATTATGGATACATAATAGAACTATATACGATGTAAATCGATAAGTTAGACGTACAACTTTTGTGATGATTTCATGTATGTAGACAACCGCCAGGTCGAGTAGACTACGCCTTTCATCCGCGTAAATTTCAAACGTAAAAAATACTGCAGTATCTCTTGTGAATTAGTGCAACAGACAACGGACAAATAAACTACATTATCTCGTGACGAATAACAATTATTCTGGCCGAACAGCCATCAAATTGCCTGCAAACGCTTAGACATCATTAGTACTGCGAATTCGACATACGGCCGTAGTGAGTCGGCAGTAGTAGTAAGAACTAGCGAGGTAGAGAGCAATCGACCACGGTGCTGATTATTGACAAACTGATAATTGACATGCGCGTATAACACGGAAGCGTCCTTATTGAACCAGACCTTCAGTACTTAACGCCTCAAGTGATAAGCGAGATTGCATCAAAGGCGTGCGCATGCGCGTTATTTGATGTTCGCTCGCACGGCTGGGTAGACTTCCACTGAGCCGTATACATTAACATGTAATAATAATAATAATAATAATAATAATAATAATTATTATTATTATTATAATTAGATGTAATAGTAAATGTTATTATATACAGCTCAGTAGTAGCCTACGCTCGTTCACGTCGGTGCGAACCATAGAAATAATATCAAGAGCTAATAAATACCTTTATTTTAAGTCAGACTAGTGTCTCTATAATTATGTTTCTATGGTGCGAACGTGCGGCTCTGTTCTCATCAATGGGCCATGAGTTTCTTCTTGTAATTATCAAAGCAATCGAAAAGTGGAGATCGAGACGAACTGATAAAAATCCATTCCCTGTATCAGTTCGCGGCTTGCGTTTTCTATTGTAACCTCTACACCACAAGTGCACGGGGCGTGTGGCGATGGAGGGTGGGGGGGGGGTGGTGCTTTCGGAGGCAGACATGTGGCCCGGACCTCACACCACTGAAACCGAATCTCGGATAATCGCTGGCACGTCGGCTGCCGCATGTGCAGTTAGGAAAAGTTTAGCTACATATCTTCGAGAAAAACACGATGCTAACGACGCAATATGTCTATCCCGCTGTGTCTGTCGTCGGGTAGTTTGTGCGCGAGGATGTGAACTGTCAGTAATGACCATAAATATGCGACTAAATTATATAT
>NW_014577070.1:1015602-1026977 GCF_000485595.1 Priapulus caudatus
ATATATATATATATATATATATATATATATATATATATATATATATATATATATATATATATATACACACATATATATGAGAGGTGAAAGAACCTACAAGAAAGATATGCAATAACCCTAAGAACGCACACATCTTTCTTTTTGTCGATGCCAAGACGTTGCTGTTGCCTCGTTGTTAACTGCGGTCGTTGCTGGGTCTTTTTTGCGTGTACAAATACGCTTAGCGATAATTTGGGCGTGACCGCGGTGTTGGTGGGGATTGGTGGAACACGGTGCAAATTATCTCTAGAACTGTAACCTGTGGCAGAGTGAAGGGCTATAGTTCTAGAGCTAGGTGCAAATATGCCCATGGGTCATGCAGTAAGTATAATTGTCACCAGGGGTGTTTACTTTCTCGTCAGTGTTTTTGTGTGTTTTACGTGTTACTGTCTACCATTAGTTGGTAGTGACGTTCGAGTTATGTGGCAGTAGCGCGGGTGGAGTGTATTATTACAAAATGTCAATTATACGTGACGTTTTGCTCTATTTATAATTATCGTCATGTTGATCCTCTATAGGTTCCGCTTGATTTTGGGTTGTATATATTAGGCGGGTATTTCTGCAGCGATATCTATTATCAGGTATATCAATTAAATGAGGTTTCCCCACAATCAAAAATTCACGTTTGCTCAGAAAGTGTTTCGTGTTCGTGTTAGCACGTGTAAAAGCAAGTAAAACACGTACGTTTAAAGTGCATGCACGTTAACGTTTAACATGTGTGAAGGACGTTCAAGCTACTAACAATGTTCATCATTCCATTAGCATTGCGTTATTTGATCTAGATACTAGTTACTATACACCGTGTAGAGTCCATTGCACGACGTAATGCAATAATCCATGGCTACTCTAAACAAGAGTTGACAAGAAGAAACAAGAGAATCAGATGTGTCAGGTTGCTTTGATGAAATTCATGGGGGATCAGGAAAACCATTCCGAGTGTCGCGTACCAGGGGGCATGTCATTACGTAGCAAATCAAGGTCTATCCAACCATCCGTTTAATCAAGAGTGAATAATAATAGACCAATTGTCTATTATTATGATTAACTCTTGATTTAATTATATCGTTGAAATACGGTTTACTGCACTGTGAGAGCAAAGTGCTTGCAGACTATACCGATGTAAGCTATAACCACTCGTACTTTGTCGTTACTATCCCTACTCAATCTGAAGTAAGATAATGAGGAATTCCTTGTTATTCTACTCCTGCTGCAATCAATAAAAAATCACATGTATTATGCATTCCTCTAACAATATAAGTTCACGAATGATAAATAGCATTCGTTATATGTTTATTACTGTTACTAATCTGCGCGTATGATCCAGTTATATGTCCATTTAACTTGCCACATGGTATTTATTGGTTCACGATGCGTTTCGCAATGCCTATCGATGGCATGCCACGATGAACAGTGGGCTCTAGGGGGCGTTGTCAAAACCATTATCGTCTTAACATTAACCTTAATGGTAATTTGTCATGTGTTATAATAAGTGTAAACATTATCGCACAACTACGGAAGTTTGTGAAAAGGGTCGACTAGCTGTTTCTTTAGCCAATCTCTTGCTATTTTAGAGTCGGTTGATGTCCCTCTGTTTGCGGAAGTTGTTAATCAAGTTGTTACTGCTCACTTGTTACGCGCGGTGACCTTTTGTTTCGGCGTGTTTTTTTTCACTGAGAGTTGCCCCTGCAAGCTATGATGTTGCAGTTGCATTTATTCATATTTTGATTAATATTATTATTATTATTATTTTTTTATTATTATCGTCATCATCATAATCATCATCAGCATCACAATCATCATCATCATCATCATCATCATCATCATCATCATCATCATCATCATCATCATCACTGTCATCATTATCATCATTGTTGTTGTTATTGTTGTTGTTTGTTCGTTTGTTTGTTTGTTCATATTCATATTCATCCGGGCGCAATATACGTGACCGCTACGTCATGCAAGCGTACGATTACACGCCAGCGGACCGCGCGATTACTTTCAAACGCGTTTCATATACAGACGTTGATATAATAGTCTTGATAGCATATAGTACTTTAGATGGGATAGAAGGGTTCGCGGCATGTCCGTTGACTAACTAACTTTGACAGACTTAACGTCGAAGTTAAATTGTCGATTCTCCTGACAGGTGACGTACGTGTGTCTGTCGGTAGGCCTACGCGCTCTCTCCGTCCACCTGCAGGCTAGCTCTAGAACTATAGCCCTATAGGGGTCAATAAAATATAATGCTAAATAAATGCGAAATGTATTTACTACCAAAGTCTTAATGTTTCTCTACTCTCTTTCGCCTATTATTGCCGACAATTTCCTGCAAATGCTTCTCTGCAACACACATGTACACCGCGCGCACGCTGCCGCACACTGATACATATATATATATAGTGTCTCTATATGTATTGTAGAGTGTCACTATAATTATATATGTGTGTCAGTGTGCGGCAGCGTGCGCGCGGTGTACATGTGTGTTGCAGAGGAGAATTTACAAGAAATTGTCGGCAATAATAGGCGAAACTTTCGCCTATTATTGCCGACAATTTCCTGCAAATGCTCTTCTGCAACACACATGTACAGCGCGCGCACGATGCCGCACACTGATACATATATATAGAGTCTCTATATATGTATTGTAGAGTGTCACTATATATATGTGTGTCAGTGTGCGGCAGCGTGCGCGCGGTGTACATGTGTGTTGCAGAGGAGAATTTACAGGAAATTGTCGGCAATAATAGGCGAAAGAGAGTAGAGAAACATTAAGACTTTGATAGTAAATACATTTCATATTTATTTAGCATTATATTTCTTTGAAACGCTCCAAGTGCCTGTTTACCTGCAGGCAGGTGTTCGCCACGAGACGAGTAAACACAAAGTGGGCAGCGCTGATAGGTATAGCGCTGATGAGGAAACCGCACGCGATATGGGCCTACGGTTACTCGCCACAACGACGACGACGAGCATTATATGATCAGTTACAACACCCAAATGGTACAAGTCGTGTTCGCTCGCTGATAAATAAGCGGAACATCACGTTGATTACTGCGGAGAGCAAAATACGCCAACTACTCTGACGTCATGGGATTTAATATTGCATACGCCCTAAGGGAGGCGGTGGGAGGAGGGGGTCCCACAAGCTAAACCTACCCGTAAACAAGCATCGTAGCTCGGGAGATCACGCTCAATATATTATCGCGGTGCTTATACAGACATAAACTCTGGCAGTATATACGCCATTTTTCGTTTAATAATTGTGTTTTATGGCTGAACGACGCTTTTATGGCTGAACGACGCTTTTATTTACTTGCTCTTATCTAAGCTTGCATGGGCTGCCGTAGAAAATTTCGGCAAGCGTATTTAACAGCGTGGATTTTTATACGAACTCGTACTATATTGCGATGTCACATACGCCGTATGGCTGTTATTTTGGGGGTTGGTTCAGCTGACATAAACCTTCACGATAAATTATTACTCGCATTAGTTCAGTTTAAAATCGATGTACACCGATGTATAAATAAATGCATGTATTTTTGTGCGTGAGTACGAGATGACCTGCACTGTGGGTAAACATTCTGTCACATAGCTAAGACTGATCTATTTGCAAATAATTGTGCAGATTCATATTGTAGCGGCGTTCACACGAGACTTCGTATTTATGAAATTCGGTATTTGCGAGATACCATCACATTTTATGCCATTATTATTACATATTGTTATCGCCGATCACATTTTAACTATTTAACGCGTTTGCCCGGTGTCGGCTAACATGTGAAGGCTTGTTTTGTTATTTGCACACACATTGTCTAATCACTGCGTTGTCTTGTCATGCACAGACGTTAATAGTTAGGTATAGTATCTCTACCTGTGTAGGCTTATACCTGGCAACAGGAAGAAGCAACAGGAACAAGAACCGCTGCGGATTTTTTATACCGAATTAATTTAATTATTATTATTATTATTATTATGTATTTATTATGTTTAGACGGTATTTTTATACTGTGATTATTATAACTCGCACTACTGTATCATCTGTTGTCGACAATATGCGAGTAATGAGCGAATGACACTAAAATCGTTTCCGTAAGCTAATTCCAAAAACTTGGAAGGCGGCCCAAGTTAAGTCAGCGTATGTATTGATCATCTATTGACTGTCATCCATTGACGAGCGATCGTACGCGATTCATCAACTTCGCGCGAACCCTTGCCGACTGACTGCTGTCCAGTTGTCGATTTCTCTCTGCAGATTTCTCTGTAATACTCCGAAGAATGCGAAATGTTGAAGACGGCCCATTGCGGAGGCGGCTTAACGGCTAGACGGATGAGAGTTAATCTCAACACAACGCGACAGACGACGCGTCGATGCGAAGCTAGATCCCGATCGTGCTTCCCACGCGAGAACCCATTAACTTTCTCGCACACCGCTTTATTACGATCGCGAGTGAACGGACCCGTGTCCACTCGCATGTCACACTATCTTATTAGCTGGGTGAGTGAGTGCTCGCCTAGCAATATAGACGTCCGAGACGCCATTTGTTTACCCGAGGGCACGCATCTTAGTGACTCTCGGTGTGAGTGTGTTATACTTGCTCCCTTGATGATGTTGATACGATGGACTCTATGTTGTATGTGCGACTCTATGGTCGTAGGAATCTAAATATTCGCTGCTGTATAGCAGCTGTTAACGTCTTAACGATGAGTATACTGCTTAAACTAATGCTTGCGCACTATAACTGTGATGTAGATGAGAGTGAGTCAATAGTAAGGTGATAAGACATGTGCATAATCCGATTCCGAATGTGCCGCATAGTGTCAGGAGCTAGTGTATAAGAACAAAATTTGCGCTCATATTCCCTCCTAATATTATGCATGCATGAAACAAGCGGGCGTAAGCGCACATGGTATAGGGACGCGGACGGCGAAGACAACGTAATAGGAAAAACAAAATTAAAAATGGAAACAAATTTGGCCCCGCCGATCATGCAGGTAGCTATCGCATTCCTCGAATTTGCGAACAATATTGGGAATAGTTCAGTCGGCCCCGTTTTCGGTTCCTACGAGCAAGTATTTCCATCACGCCGTGTGGACAGTGGGTCACACAGACAGTCTCTAGCCTCTCATGCAGCTGCCATTGAATGACGACAACACGGCAATTCTATCGAGGGCATGATTACCGGCAATGAATCAGCTGAGCTTATATATCCATCCGTTTGTATAATTATGTTTTCGCGTGGGGATCATACACGGATAAGGTTTGCTGCATGGATTCGTGGCAAAACCGTCACGACTATAGGTGCAAGCAAATGCGGTATTCATTAAAAACGTTAAAAAAAATTAATTAATAAAAATTCCTTAGTTATTGCCACGACACTGGTATCAGAACGCGCTTAGAAGCATGTATGCGATGTTCATGGGTTTAATTGTCACGCAAAGAAAATTCAGTAGCTGCTGCAACATGACTGATATAGCAGAACGCGCTTAATTACTATTCATATACACACATATATATATATATGATAAAGTATGGTATATTGTTCTCGTCGTCGGTTAATGAGTGCATTATAACTGGGCATGTATGCATCTGCAGGTAAAAATTTGTTACGATAAAATTTACGCAAATGATCGGGCAGTATTTGAGCAACAGCGTTCTATCTATAAATAGATATGTAGCGGACGACTAATGATACGAGTGAGTGTACTGTGCGAGGCAATTACGTTATACCGTAGACTTCCGCAGAATCGGAAATCGCAATCCTACTCTTATTCTACGATCCTCGTCACGTACCAGCCAGTGATTTCTAATGGGCCATGGGTGGTTTGTTGAATAAGCATTATTACGATTTCGTTTTCCTTTCTACGCGAATAATTTTTGCCGGATACGCGAAAAAAAACGAATAATTAGCGTAAACAGTTGTACTTCCGGAACGTATCCCCTGTTGTCTTTATCGACAATATACGTGCGTGTAAGATTGTATAGGACGTATATAGACGTATAGGACGAATTATATATAAGACGTATATAGGTTTGCGACCGGTAGTAGTAGATGTAATGTATATGTGGCTGACTACTCTTTCACCATTACAATATGCACATTACTTAATACAGTTAATACAATATACATATAATACATTAATTGCAATATACTGATTAACGTCGTGTCGACCGTAACACGCTGCAGACATTTCTGAGTAGGCACTATAATAGCTCCAGGGGCGGATGCAGGATTTTTGTTCTAGGGGGGGGGTGCAGGTTGGAAGGCACTTTGAGATTTTGTGAGGGCCAACTGAAGCGGCGCTCGCCGATCCGCTTTCGTGCGCGAGGACGGCAGGTGGGGAAGGACGGGTGGGGGTCGGGGCCTCCCGCAGAACAATTTGTAAAAATCAACTCCTTTTTATGCATTTTCAGAGCATATGAAGGCGAAATTTGTGTACTTCAAGTCTTGTCATAGCAATGAACCGATAATTCCAGTATAGGCAAAATCCACAAAGCCACAACAAACCATCAATTGCGTGAAAATTAACTGTGTCCATCAGAGCGACAAAATACTAGAAACCCGGTGAAATCGAAACTGCGATATGGATGAAACACACTTTCTATTACAAAGAAAATTGATAAATCATTCATTACTAATTTAATATGCTTTCGTTCCATACATTGCTACTAAAACTTGACTTCAACTTGAGTTTCAATGAACTGGATATATTATGTAGTTAGTAAATATACTCAAGTATACTGCTTGCCACAGGGGCGTGTACGGGCATTTGTACCAGGAGGGTCGCAACCGTAACCAAACTTGGGAGCACGCGAAGGGGGGTTTGGGGGCCCTCCCCCAGAAAATTTGAAATGAGACCCCTCAGATGCGTTTTTCTGCGCGAGCAGGTGGGGGTCCTGTAACCCCTGGAGTTCCACCCCGTACACGGCCCCTGCTGCGCAGTAGTACTTACTTTTACAAATTGTAGACCAAATGAGTGGGCTGCTTGCAAGAGAATATAGTAATAGTATCTAAGTAGTTTTAGTAAAAATGCGAAAGATTAACATCGAACTTATTGCAGAATGAAATTATTGAAGCAAATTAGATGGGGCGTATTATACCCCAGGAAGGGTACCAGTCTATAACAAAGCATCAACGTGTGGCGCGCCTGGCGGCGGATCTGTCGCAGCCCAGAAACAAGTGGTCACGGCCCCCGTCCGCCTCAAAAATCCTCGATAAAACATGCAACTTATTTTTCAGTATTTTGTCTGCTTAAAAATCTATATGATTTTTTTTAAAATGAGAAAAAAACAATTGTGGGCCAGAAAAAAGGGCAACTCAAAATTTTTAGGGGAGGGGGTGCGCACCCCCTGCACCCCCCCTGGATCCGCCCCTGAGCTCAGAATGTATTTACGTCTGCAGTTGGTCGTAGCGTAGATTTATAGTAATGGATATTTTCGGGATACGTATGTAAATCAACGAATACTGAAGTGCAGACATTCGATCGTGCTTTTATTACAGATTACTCTATATATACGATACTCTAAACACTACTCTAACTAGATGGGAGGGACATGTGACGCCACGCTGTCAGCGACAATTTATATTCCTCGGAGATTATGTACTAAAAGCATTTCTCAATACTTCCGGTCGTCGCCGATGTAAACTTCCGGTTCGACATATCTAGCGATCGGCGAAGTTGTTGTTCTACGCGAAGCACTTCTAGAAATTCGACCTATTCAGTATTCTGGTATCTCAACTACCAAAAATAGCAGAACATTGTTTAGTTTGCCGAAATATGAATCTGCATGGTTACTCTATGAGTACAATTCGCACTGTCGAAACGTCATGAATGTCTTACGACTGATGTCCAGACGGCGTCGCCATGAGTGATGCATGGTCGTTTGTACACAGGCACGCACGCACACGCGTGGTCACTAGACTACTTTGCAGCGTAATAATCCCTATAATTACACGCGGGACTATTGTGTATATGAGAATGCGCAGTTTGCACATCTTTTGTTTCAATATCAGACGTCCCTAGTGTCCCGGTCTCACCGGGATCGTCCCGGTGCGACATGCTGGTCTCGGTGTCCCGTTAAGAGTCCAGAAAGTCTCGGTCGTAACATTTTTCAGCCATATTTTAAAATTTACATCAGTAAATTACTAAATTTGCCGTGGTTGTTGATGTACTTTGATTCCAGCGAACAATAAAAGGCCAAAAATGTATACTTTATGTTTATTTTACATATATACTTTATTTTTAAAAAATGCTGGTGCGCCGCGACAAACACATGTCGCAGCCCGCCACAACTTTTTTCCTGTTTTTGCGCACCGCGAAAAAACGGCGATGGACCATTATCACAATTGATCCCTTTTTTGGATTTTCCCAACTTGGGACCTCTGAAATATAAGATAAAATATTCGTGCGTGTTCGTGTACGTGTGCGTGTGCGTGCTCACATGCGTGCGTGCGTGTGTGCGTGCATGTGCGCGTGTGTGAATACGTAGACAAGGCTGACCTAGTTCATACTTAGAATAAAGAGCAGCGAGGTTTATTGCTTCAGGAGTCTAGATTGATGACCAAGATAATCGAATTCAGCCTGTGACGCAAAGAGTAGAGTTTCGACTTGGCTGGTGGCTTAACTATTCGCACTGGCAAACGCGCATAGCTGTGCTGTTCTATCATATGTATGTTGTCACAAACTCGAATTAATTTTTTTAAGAAAAAAAGCATCTGAGCTTTTCACGTGCCAACAACAGACTCGAGGCGGGTTCTCTTCTGCTGAGTCACTCGCACGCCGTGTACGTAACGTACGTCAACGCCAGCCGTTTTGACGCACACACGGGGTAAAGTTGGCGGCTGATGCATCCCTCACTCACGTCGCAACACGAGCAGACGCTTCTTTCCGCAGCCTGCACAGGCACTTGGAACGTCTCAATAAAAAAAGGTAAATAAACACGAAATGTATTTACTACCAGTCTTAATGTTTCTCTACTCTATTTCGCTTATTATATTGCCGATAATTACCCGTAAATGCCGGTCAAATGCTCATCTGCAACACAAGTACACTGCACGCACGCCCTGTGCACAAACAACATGAATAAGAGACATAACAACATGAATAATAAACTCTCTTATTCATGTTGTTTGTGCACAGGGCGTGCGTGTGGTGTACTTGTGTTGCAGATGAGCATTTGACCGGCATTTACGGGTAATTATCGGCAATAATAGGCGAAATAGAGTAGAGAAAAGTTGGTAGTAAATACATTTACTTTGGTAAGTAGTTGGTAAGTAGTTTGGCAAGTAAGTTACTTTGGTAGTAAATACTTTGGTAGTAAATACATTTCGTGTTTATTTACTATTATATTTTTTATTGAGACGTTCCAAGTGCCTGTGGCAGCAAGCGTGATCGACGCGCCTAGCAAGTGACATTGATATGCGGCAGAGCGCGCGCGCACGACGTCGCCGAATCCCTTCCAACAGCATCATCTGTTCACTGCGGCGACTCCCGATGGGATTTCCGCCCCCACCCCTCTCCTGCCTGTCAGCTTCCTCCTCCTTGTCGCCGTCACTCGTCGGCCTTCGGTTGATGTCGAACAAAATTATCCCCACGCGCGCGCGTCGAGCGGCCGAATGCTGCGGCAGCACTGGTCTACACGCACGCACGTTTTGTGAGGCGTCGTTGCGGACAGCGGGATTAGCAAGTGGCTTGGCCAAGTAAAGCTCGACCACCCGCATGAGGGGTAACGCTATCGTGGATGAGTTACGGGGCCGTGTAATGCGTGTATTTTCCATCTGACATCAGCTAGGAGCTATATATACCCACACTCACACACACACACACACACACACACACACACACACACACACACACACACACACACACACACAGAGATGAGTATGCACCACACCACAACACCACACGACACACACACACACACACACAACAACACACACTTGGTACCACACTACACACACACACATCACACCAGCACACACACACCACGCAGCACGCACGCACGCACGCACCGCCAACGGCACGCCACCGCACACACAGCACACCATACAAGCATAATATATATATACTATATATATATATATCAAGCGAGTGTATAATAGGAGATAATATATATATATATATAATAACTAGAATATTTGATTAACACACTTCGCTGGCGCATTTCTTGGGCGTTATCGATTGGCTCTAAATTACTGCTCGCATCCATGCGCTTACTTCCATTGACAGAGCGGACTCGGGCTGACTGCTCAGGACGAAACTGCCCAAATTAAGGAAATTGCTTGCCGAACATTCGGTTTCAACTCCCCACGCAGTTCATCGACGTAGCCCCAATCTGGGCAGATACGCGTCAGGCTGCGGCGAGATAGCTGGAGTAATTAAAGCAATGTTCATCGTCTCAAAAGCCCGCTCAGAACGGCCCTTGAGATGTTAAAATCGAGCTGTCAGCAATAATCCGTGAAGCGTATAATGAAATCTGCGACGCGTTGGTCATATCGCTTGAAGCATGCGGGGTATGGGAGCATGGCTACGTAACGATAATGAAAATAATTGTGATAACACATCCACGCGCACACACACGCGCACACGCAATCACACAGACGCGCGTGCGCATGACAGACAGGCAGACAGACAGACAGACAGTCCGGCGGGCAGGCAGGCAGGCAGACAGACAGACAGACAGTCCGGCGGGCAGGCAGGCAGACAGACAGACAGACAGTCCGGCGGGCAGGCAGGCAGACAGACAATAATTGTCCTGTTATATGTATAAACAGGAGTAATTCATGCAAAGAGAGTATGACCGTGACCGGTGTAGTACGTTGTCAAAATAACAGGAACAATTCTGCATGTTACCCTTAGGCACCTTACAATTTATAAAGCGTAACTCAATAAAGCTGCGTTGAAACTGATTGCTCATTTTCTTAACCTTGAGGCATACATCGTGATTGTTATCTTATCCAACACAATAATAGTCCCGTATATTATATACAGTAATGCTCTCCGCTATGAATAGCTCACTTGTCCACAATTTTTCCTTTTATTGAAACTCCCATTCATATTCCCACACGTTGCTTTTCTGCCCGTATCCAGCTAAACATATCAACATGTGTGCACGAATAGAGGTATAGTGCAATTATGTACTTGCGTTGTCAATACGTTGTTCCAACACTGCTTTCTGCTTTTAACCTGCGGGCGTTCCGGTTAACATGATCAAGGGCGGTCTCTAAGTTCGTCAGGTCTTTCCGATAATTCCGCCAACATCTCACGGCACTGCTGCTTTTGTCATTTTTTTTTTTTTTTTTTGTTTTTGTTATTTTGCTGTTGTCATTTTGTATTTG
>NW_014577070.1:1028676-1031539 GCF_000485595.1 Priapulus caudatus
GTGTGTGTGTGTGTGTGTGTGTGTGTGTGTGTGTGTGTGTGTGTGTGTGTGTGTGTGTGTGTGTGTGTGTGTGTGTGTGTGTGTGTGTGTGTGTGTTAGTCCGCGTGTGCGTGCGTACGTGTGTTACTCCCCATGTGCGTACGCGCTCGCGCCCACACCAGTCAATAAGAGGAGCAGACTCTATTAGAAATGAGATATCTAGTTGCAGATTAAACGTTTAAAATAAATTTGAATAAATTTGCAAAGACAATATTTTTCACGCTCCCTGTAATCGATATATCCACACACAGTAGGTTAATTCGCCATTTCGCTACCCTACGATAAGACATGTTCTGCTTGCATGCGTGTGTGATTTCCATGAGAAACCATGGCCGGTGACGCCTACCCGCGTTTCTTCTCATGCTGAAGCCAAACGTGAGTTGTATTGTATTCTTGAGTTAAGGTCGCCTAACAACCTTCTGTTTAGTCGTCTTTCACGGCTCATTGTGCCGGGCGATACGAACGATCACGCTCTCGCGCTCTTTCTGTATAAATCATCTATCGATCATGCACGTTGCGTCTAAAACTTAACTCTACGCGGTTTTCTCCGTGACGTAAATTCATCGTTCACTTTAGCAGATGGTAAAACAATGAACAAAGCGCGAGCGTGACGTGAGCATGTAAATAAAATTAAGGCTACTCTGAGTAAATTAACAACGGCCAGATCGAGCTAGTGATTGTTTTCACACGGGCGGGGTGATGGCGTATAGTAACAAAAGTAACATAAAGGCATCAGCGCATCACGCCCACTCATTTTGACATATGCTTGTCTATACGTGCTTTGTGAAATTTCTAAAACCGTGTGCGAACACTTTCGTTCGTTTTTGTCGGGCCATAACTCAAGCGAATTTGACAGCAAATTGTGTTTTATAGCTGTTACGTCGCTGAACTAAGTGCAATGATCGTGCTCAGAGGAATGGAGTTTGACTCGACACTACAGTAGACGTGCTAAGAATATGATTCTCAAACATAACATTATGTCGCATTTACCAAGCATTGTATATCCCTTAACAAAAAATACAGGAAGAACCGAGGCGCACCCGCGAATGAGTTGTTGTTGTTGGATCTGATGGTGCTGTGTGTGTGTGTGTGTGTGTGTGTGTGTGTGTGTGTGTGCGTGTGTGCGGGCGTGGGCACGCGCGTGTGTATGTGTGCGTGCATGCGTGCGCGTGTGCGTATGTGTGTGTATGTGTGCGTGCATGCGTGCGCGTCCGCGTATGTGTGTGTATGCGACAATATTTCAGTGTTGTAGTCGAGTCCGCACCCCCCGAGTTCGAGTCCGAGTCCGAGTCCGCACCCCCCGAGTCCGAGTCCGAGTCCGAGTCCGCGCCACCCGAGTCCGAGTCCGAGTCCGAGTCCACACCACCCGAGTCCGAGTCCGAGTCCGAGTCCAGTTTTGATAATTAAAAAAAAGACAATCGGAAAAAAGGGAAAAAAATCGGAAAAAAGGAAAAAAAATCGGGAAAAAATGAAAAAAAGGGTAAAAAGGGAAAAAATCGCAACAGTGCATCGTGGACATTCCAAAGTGTATAGTCAGCCGAAAACACAGAGACACGAGTCATACGAAACGTGTCAAAGTAACGGATCCATTTGTGTTTTACGAGAATGACACGGCTTGTTGAACCAAATGAGAGAGTGCTAGTACCTTCGAAGTGGTAGAAGAAGAGAAAGAGGTTGTAGAAAAAGCGCAAATGGACGAAGTGACAGCAGATTCAAACCAAAGGGACAAGAATCTTAATCGAGCCATTGAAAACGTTACAAAATTAGGCCGTGTATCTAGAAAACCTAGGAGTTTTAGTTTTAAATTTTTGTAAATTGCGTGTTACAATATGTACAGTTGTGTACTATGTATGTAGTCAAGAGTAGATAATAACACGATAACTTGATAACATAATAACTTGATGTAGTGGCCTCGAGCCGGCCTCGACCCGAGTCCTCGAGTCCGGAGGGCTCGAGTCCGAGTCCGAGTCCGAGTCATTGCACTCCGAGGCCAAGACCGAGACCGAGACCAAGGAAAACGGTCTCGAGGCCGGTCTCGAGGCCAAGACCGGCCTCGAGACCTACAACACTAGTATGTGTGCGTTGATGCAAGCGCGTGCGCGTATGTGTATACTCACGAGAGTACGTACGTTACGTAACGCATTCATGCTCACACTCGGTTTTAGTCGGGCATTTAAAGTTTTAAATCTCAATAACTTTTTCCACGCGCAAACTAGTTCCGAACATCTACATAACATATTACACTGACTGACGGTAGGGAAATGATCGTTTCTGTCATGCACTGACAATCAGCTCCCAAGGGTAAATGACTGCAAGGAGGAATCACCGAGAGTAGATTACAAAAAGGATTACTACTTCTGCATTGCCGATGTGACGTAGATTTACTATATTTAGTTTGTTATTAATTCGAATGTTGATATGATTCGAGTGACGTTGCTCTGCGTCGTTTTAGCCCTATTTCTCACATGTATGAATGTTCAGAGCCACGCCAATCTTGATATTTCGGGTTTATGTTGAATTTATGCACGGCACTGTTCTTTTCACCTTATTAATAAAGGACATATTTGTAATTGAACCATCTGGCATTTAGTGACAGAAGTATAATTTACCAATAATAAAGCCCTATTAAATCTAACTTTTTAACACATATAATCGAAATTATTATTCTCTTCCTCCATCTCTCTAAAATCTACCATCTATCTCTCTACCCTTCTCATTTTCTTTATTTCTTCGTCGCTTCTCTCTCTCTCTCTCTCTCTCTCTCTCTCTCTCTCTCTCTCTCTCTGTCTCTGCCTCTCTTTCTCTCGCGCGCTCTCTCTCTCTC
>NW_014577070.1:1032505-1044066 GCF_000485595.1 Priapulus caudatus
TCTATCTATCTATCTATCTATCTATCTATCTATCTATATGTCTATCTATCTATCTATCTATCTATCTATCTATCTATCTATCTATCTGTTTCGCGCGCTCTTTCTCTTTC
Organism: Priapulus caudatus; assembly: GCF_000485595.1. Classification (NCBI taxonomy): domain Eukaryota; kingdom Metazoa; phylum Priapulida; class Priapulimorpha; order Priapulimorphida; family Priapulidae; genus Priapulus; species Priapulus caudatus. The sequence goes on from NW_014577070.1 coordinate 1,032,616, forward strand.
TCACTATTTCGCTTTCTTATTCGCTCTTTCTCTCTGTCTCTCCCCCTCTTTCGCTCCCTTTCTCCCTTTATCTCGTCCACGACTCTACCACTCTGATTTCACCTGACACCGCGATATGACGGCGCCGCGCGGCCAATAACACGCCTATAAATGTAATATAATTGCAAATGATTGTCGAATCTCAATATAAAATATACATCCACAACAATACGGGCTAGCTCCTGTGCAATAATGAGGCAAATAAAGCGTTTGTCTGCTCCATCACTACACTATATACATCTATTGATCAGCCGCCGCTCGAAAGGTGACGATTTTTGCTTTGACGAAAACAGAACGCACCGACTGTCGTTAAAGGAAAAATAATTGGGAGAGTCGTCGCATCAGGAGACGCTTCACTAGCAAACTGAGTTAGTAAGCAACGCCTTCGGCTGTCATTCGACACAAAAAAACACGATTGTACGCGAGCATCACTGATGGTGTAAGTCAGGGTGGCCCTGAGAAACAAGCGAATGAATCGCCGTCTGTTGTTTAGCTTAGAAACGCGGCGCTTCGCGATATCTCGTCTGCATGGAGACGAGCGCCGGCGCGCTACAACTCTCGCGCAATTAATTTTTGTTCATTAATGCCACTGAGCGCTGATAAACGGCTGTCGCGAGTGACAGACGAGAAAATCTCGGGCAATAAATTAGTCGTTTAAAACAGCTGCACGGAGTTTAAATTAAATAAAGGTGATATTGAACAGCTTCGCAGATGAAAAGCAAGATGTTGCGTAATACGCTATGGCACACAGACAACTATATTGATGGTGAGTGACGCTCTAGCGCTTTGTTTCTGCTTTCATCGCCTTTGTTTCACTGTCTATGTCAGATGTGTCTGAGTGACAAGAGTACAAAAAGCAAGTTCGTTTATTTTAATCTGTCACTAGCTCGTTTGCCTGCGCACACGTTTAGCCATTCACTCAAACACTCACACGTCTACTCCCACACACAGACACTAGCTTGCTCTTGTTCACCGACCCTCGTTTACGTAATGATTACATATCATCATACTAATGACACTAAAGATAGATATTTATTTCCATTAGTCATAAATAGAATACATGAACGCATGTATCTTCAAGCCTGTGTGTATAAAAGGTCAACTTGTTAAGAGGAAATAAGCTTCCACACACACATGCACACACGCGCGTGCGTGCGTGCGTGCGTGTGTGTTTGTCAAATTGCCATTGCAAGTGCGTTTAATCTCACGATGACGAATTGGTTCGACAACTAAAATTTACTCACCGTGTTATGGTTTACGGAAACACTCATCAGATACAACTTCTTCTTTTCCCCCTACGGCTTCTTACGCTATCTTTATCTCGTCAAAAAATGGTCCCGCTGTGTCTTCTTCAGCCCGTGGTATCTATATCGTTTCCGGGTACATTTCGAAGTGATCGTACGTTGAACCGAATCGTGCGCTGGGAATGTTATAGCACTCTGCGTAGTAGACACGTGAAAACCGCGCCTATCGTCCTTCTTCAGGTTCCTCCCAATTTCCGTAATAGCTGCTAAGGCGGTGAATCTTTGCGAACGTCTGAAGCCTTGGAGCGATGCGAGCTGCGTCTTCGTGTACAGCGTCCGGCGCATGCGCACGGCTGTTTCGCCGGGGTTCGCTCTCTGCCGAGTTAGGTCGAGTCCGTGACAGCGAGTCTGATTTGCAACTCAATAGAGCAGGCAGCTTCGTGGCGAATAAACACAGCATGACGCCGATTGGGCCGTTATATCACTTGTGCCGCTCGTATTTTTCACACCACCCGACGCTACGGTAGAGACGGACGCCGCCCGCTGTCGCTTGTTGACGCATTGATCGGGAGCAGCGTAGATTAACTTAAATTTAATAGCTAGAGCGCTGACACGGTTAGAGAAATCGGAATCGGTTGGGCGGATCGCGTGGTTTCTGCGCTAGACTGATCGAGTCGCATTATGCTCGTGAAGCAGCCGCGTGAGCGCGTGCGGAGCATTAAAATGTCGACCTTTTTCTCTCATGTTCTACATTGTTACATTAATTTTCATACACTGAACTTCGTCAGACATCAATCGCTTCGGGCTTATCAAACATACGGTTCGGAAACAGTTCGGAAATGCTTTGCCGCGTATATATATATATATATATATATAAGAAGGAGCCAGCTGTGCGGATATGCAGGTTCGTGTTCAGAATCACATTATTCTAATAGCCTCTATGCAGATGTGCTGGCACTGGGCCTGGTTATAACGTAGTGCGTATTTCGAACACTGCACGCGGTCCCTGCGCTTAGTAACTGCAGTGGTCGCGTCACTACGCTATAGCAATTGCCAACCCCGAAGATAAAATAATGTTATATACGTTCCCATAATATATAACGATAACGGTGTACGTAGCGTCCACCATCCGACAATAATGGCGATTCTTGCTATGCACCGTTGTCGCCAGAGTAGGCTAATCGATTCGTGTACTGCCGTGCGGTGCAGAGGTGATGGCCTCCAGTCTGTAATCCGAATCCTGCTGGTGGTTGCGCTGTTAGTCGTTCTATCTAGGGATGCTCCATCGCGGAAGTCTGTTGCAGCAACGCGTTGCGGATAGATGACACAGTAGTATGAATGTAGGGCGGCTGGGAATCGGAGGCATAGGCGGAGGCTTCGTCAGGCATGAGATGTGTGTCAGAAGCAGCGGGCGTAAACGAAAATACGAGAAGTACACTCGCGAATTACTACTCTATGCGGAAAATGTTTAAAATGCCGTCCTAGTTCCGGAATAGTGGGGGGAGGGGGCAATAGTGTGTCAATCTGGCAAGCTGGTGGGTTGTAACTGCATGACCGTTATTCAAGAACTGCTACTTCTCACGCCTCGAAGCCTAGAAGAAGAGAACCCCTTCACCGCTGTAGCACACCCTACTCGACGAGATTCCTCGAGAGGTTTTTCTGCAGAACGCAGGACCGACAATATTGAAATAATTAGCACAATCAATACTTTTTTATTGTAATCAGGCGTTTGTCGTCTGACAGACATAGAGTGATGGAGTCGAGTCGCTGCGTATTGTTTTACATTCGATCAACTCGTTCTCGTTCATTGGCATCTTAAAAGATGATTGTAACGAATTTCTAACGCGTTTTCACATCTTAATTGATGATGTTCCATCAGTATGTCTTCGGTGCCTATTTTGATGTTGCGTGGTTTGGGGTGGGGAATCCATCGTTATACTGATATGGGTCTATACACATGCTATATCGTCATAGTGTATGACTGACCGCATGTTACTTGTAGTAGACTAGAGCACAGTTGCGCGCAAGCAATATCAGGTTATGTAACGACGAGCATGTTGCATGTTCTAGTTAATAGCAGAAAGCATATGGTAGACAGTATTACATCGTATCACTGCTAGCTTGTTACAGACAGTATCACAACGTATAGATGTTTGTATGTTAGAGGCAGTATCACAGCATATCATTGCCATCATCTTGCAGGCAGTTGTCGAGTTATAGCTGAATATGTTATAGACAGTATCGCAGCGTATAGATTTTGGCATGTTACAGTCAGTATCACAGTGTATCACTCCTGGCATGTTACAAAACAGTATCATAGCTCATCTCTGCTGGCATTTTACCAGCAGCTAGTATCACAGCGTATATGACTGCTAGCATGTTAAGGCAGTTGCCCAGCTATAGCTGGAAGCATGTATACTAGTCACTGCAAGCATGTTACGTGCTGATTATGGCTGTCGACAAGATACAAATCGGATAGATGGTCGTAGCTTATTGAGGATAGGGGACAACTGCCCCTTGTTAGGAATGTGACAAATATATCTACTAAAGATAAATGATTCTAAATATGTAATAATTGATCCATTTAGCCAAATCTCATTCTACATGTGGTTCACTTATTGGGACCATAAAATGTTCCCCCGTTGTCATTCGGTTAGGGAAAGAATTTGACTGAATTCTAATTAATCTGCTATTCCAAAGTCTTGTTTAGAACGTAAGGTGTTGTAAATATAAGGCGTCCAGTCTTCCCAAACAACCCGGAATTTCTACCCGTAGATTGAGTCCGTACGTTTGGATGGTGTTTAGATTGTTGATCCAGTAAGCTTTTCTTTTCTTTCTGATGCGGATCGTACGTGGCTGGTCAGTGGGGTCTGAAAGTATTTTCTCAATTCTCTGCACTAGAAGTCCGCTGGGGTGTGGTTGTAGCCTGAAGAATGAGCACTGACGGGTTTGCTTTTGGGTACCCGCAACCCTGGTGCGTTTCTATTGATATTGATTTGGATTGGAGATGTCGCAGCGTCTATCATTATAGGGGTGTCCGTTGGGCAGACCCCTATAACTTTCTGCAAATGCTTGACTGGCGATCCGTCCGTCGATCTTCTTCTCTTCTTGTCGTGGTGATTCGAAGAGGCCGGGATACTGCTCACTGTCTCCCCTTGGTTTAGGGTGGAGGGCAAGTCCAAGCTCCAAGTTTAAGTTCCTGCTATGCCCGGATCCATGGGATGCTGGGTCGTCCTGGTCTAGTGTAGTTAAGGACATGTGTAAAGAAGAGGCCTGGACAGCCTCTACGTGGTCCCGTATAGGCTGTCCATGCCTCTTCTTCACACATGTCCTATACCAATTTGAGTTTGAACATGCCTACGTGTATGCCAAAAGAACGATTATTTCGTTAGCATTACACATTTAACGTTAGCAGTCTATTATCCATGCACAATTTGCAATCCGCCACTGCATATACGTGCAACAAAACAACCCGCATTTACAGCCAATGGTTCTGAAGTTAACATAATGTGATTATTATTACGTACTGCACCTGCTACCTTCACGCAACACTGCTGGCCACGAATAGGTAAGTATGCATGTGAGTTTTCTCCTGCTAAGCTCACGGGAGCGTGAAATGCGCAGCTTGAGCTGCGTGTTTCACTAACAGATACAGAAAATCGCCGATTATTATACCTAAGATGTGTTCGAATGCGCATTGTAGCAAGCTAGACGCGTCTTTAAAACGATACATGCTCGTGTATACATCGCCATAAATAAAATAGCTTAGTTGCTTCCGCGTTGAGCGAAGCAGCGATGGGTGGCCACAGAATGTCACAGAATGTAAGTGGTTAACGATGCACGAGCGCGAGTGTAGTATAAAGTTGGGTTTACACTGACGATTTTGAGTTGCCGAATTGTACGAACTTGGCAATTTGGCAACTGACAATCGGCAGTGTAAACGCCAAAGTCGGACGTCCAACCGATCGATAGCAGCGAGTTGGAAGATTAGAACATGTTCTAATTTCGCCGACTCGGAGTAGGCGAGTTGGACGTTTATTGGCCAAGTTAGAGGCTCTGAGCATAACGAAAGCGCTTTGAACATTGGTAGAAAGAAGAAAAACGCCAAGTTGCCTGCATAAAATCGTCAGTGTAAACCCAGCTTTATGCAATCTCGTTGAATGGTTCAATGTGCACCGCACCGCCCGCGCCCGAGATGCTAGTCTCGCCCAGTCGGGCAACTATGGTCTAAATGTTTATGTCTCCCTGTGTACTGCCAGACTGCGGCTTCTGTTGTTGTTGCTGCTAATAATCTCGCTACTAACTACTGTTATTGTTGCTGACATTATTGTTTGTTGATTGTTGATTGTTGATATTATTGATTGTTGTTATTGACAACAGCAGCCGCAGTGTCCGGCAGTACACAGAGAGACAACCCGCAGCGTTCACACGAGAATCGAGGCTTAGCTGGCTAGGTATAATAGTAAATAATTTCTCCGCTAGAGGAAAATGTTTTTCATGATGGCGACGCCCATAAAAGTCTTTTGTTTCATAGGTTGTTTGTGGCAGTTTTTCAGTAAAATTACACAAAATGATGATCCAGATAAATAATCGAAATATTGAAAATATCGAGATCAATGCTGCGGTCTCGTTGTGCGACCACAACTGTCGCTGTCGCTTTGCTTCTTCAGATCAGAATTTTTTTGGAGGCATGATCAGAAATAGAGATGTCAGATGATTGAACAAAAATTCGCAGGAAATTCGGAGAAATATTTTCAATGCCATGAGCCGGAAGTGAAAAACGACGCTCCGCCGCCTAGTATCAATGTAGCGCACTACAGTTTCACGGCTTACGAGGCCTCGAATTTACGTTCACACGACAGACAATACGCGGCCAGCGTGGTGCCGTACTTCAGCAGGTGTTTCAGCGCGGTGATTCCGCGCTGAACAAGCCTCGTATTTCAGTACGGTACTTGGGAGGCCGCGTATAAGCCTCGAATATTTTTACCGTGTCAACGCTAAGTACGGCACTGAAATCCTCGTGTGAGCGCAGCTTATAGCTGCGTTCACACGAGGATTTCGACACGAGGTGTTCACACGAGGAGCACGAGGATAGAGCATATCAGCGCAGCCATGCATGCGGTGAAAGGATTAACCTAAAATCCTCGTATAAACTGTAGTTTCTTCTTCATTAGCTCCCTGTTTGAGATGTATGTAATATCTGCCAAGCACGTGTAATATTGTTACCCTGAAGATGTTTTTCAACAGTAGGCCTAGAGGGTGTCCATGGAGAGCAGGCCTGAATAGGCACGGCACAAAGTTAATTAGAAGCACGTAGAAAGTGTCAGTGCATGCATATCCTGCACTTTATGCTAAATGAAAACGCATTTAAGGTCCAGACTTCATTCGCAACATTTGCCATCGATATAATGGAAATTTCTAACGAGATTTCCCAATCCAGTTACACACAAACACAGCGATCCAGTCACAATGGCTACGTCACTTGGCAGAGTGGCAGAATTCTTATTTTGACAGAAGACCAATCTTATTTTACATGCTTCCTATACGTTTATTAGGCATCTATCTTACGTGTACAATACGGATTAGTGCACTCTAGCACCGAATATTTTCCACACAAAAAATAGAAAAGAAAAAGGCCTTTTCCAGAGACGTGGCGTGTCCCAGCAATAAATAATATCCAATATCGCCACTAAGAAGAGAAAATTCTATTTCGTAATGAAGAAATGCGCGTTATTTGTAAACCAGTTGAATTATGATTGGGTATTATGAATAGGCCTACTCCTTTTCCACTAAGCCATCTTTGTAAAACATTCAGTATCTCAGGAATGAACTTTGGTGATTAGGTGAGCATGAACAGCCGAGCTTTATACCACGGTCTTTCATACCTAAAATAAGTTTTTATATAGAAAGTGCGTGATTCAAAGGATGAATGGATTTTGGTATGCACGGAAAAGTTGTAAATTTTCCTTCGTGACAAGTGAGCATGATGATGGTATGTAGCCGTGACGCCAGACACTGATAGACTACTACGGCCGTATCGCCACATCTCACGCCAGTCGCTACCGGTGGGAGAGGATTCGAGAGACTATATAGCTCCCGACATGGTCGTCATTTTATCACTCTGATAGACGCAGTGCTGCGATCGCGCATCCTACAGCCGTGAAGACTCACTGCTGCTGCTAGAGTCTAGAAGAAGAATATTGGGCGGCTTTTGCATGTTGGCAACAATGTCCTCTCTAAGAGCAAGCATCATTCATCTTGAAACGCAATATAGCAAATCCTAAGTCAGTATTCGATTAGTCGTCTAATTAAGCGAATGCGATGAAAGACGAGCGCATTTAGGGCATTGCGAGCGGACCGCCGTCGCTCTGCCGAGTGATTATCATGCCTGCTCATCGTAAGGACACCGAAGCTAGTCGTCGGTGACGTATCTGGGTCAGCTATCTGTAATAATTATATGCCACAGTTTCCTTTGCTAATTCACTACTACTGCTTCGCTGGCTTCAGTCTTCCCACATGAAAGTAAATACGAAGAGTAATAACCGACGGCAATACCATTTAAGTGAGCAGGAAAGGGCCAACTTTAGTAATTGATTCATGGAATTGAAAATTAGACGTGCATTGGCGAACTGTATAGGATTTAGCAGGACACCGCGTTAGATTTCGTTTTGATGCGAGCGGGAAAGATTTAGTATCGGAAAGGAGACAAAATGATTTAGGATGCGATATTTTTCGCATCAGTTTCGCGCTGACACCCCGGAAACTTCATTTCGCACACGTCTGTGTCTCTTGCGTTACTTGCGTCACAAGGCGACACATGACATGATTGGCGTATCTACAAAGGGACAAAGGGAGCTCACCTCTCTAGAGAGCTCGCCTATCTAGGAGGACACGTGACGTCATACGAACGAGTATATATTTATAATCAAATAGTATAGTTATCAACGAAAAAGAATGTTTGACGTTTAGGGATGACAACAGTAATGGTGCAGGCTGTATCCCTGGGCCTGATTGACTCTCCTCACGCAACATTAATGATTTACAGGTTAATCACTGACTACAATTACTGGCTTAGCTGGTAGTCAACATGTTGGTATCTCCATTGGGAGACTGCGTCATCACATGATTCTGTCTCGCATTCTCGCTCGTATTGCATTCGTCGAGTTTTGTTGTTTGTCTAATCCACTCTCTGTCTCTGGTGGATTCTTGGTAGCATAAACTTAATGTTTTGTCATCTATATATGGACGATTATCTTGTCACCTAACAAGTTGAATAAATGACAATCAATGCATGAATTCAGTTCTGACATCTTGCTGTGTCAGTTACCGAACGCCTAGAGGGGAAACCCTTGGGTGGGGGTAAATGAAAAACGAATTCAAACCCTTTGGGGATTCAATGGAAACCTCTGTTTTGCAGGACTACAGGCGTTGGCGACAAGTGTCCTTTATACATATATCGCGTCAGAGGTCGTTTGACGACTAAATAAGCAGATGACATGATCGAATAGACGGTCCTTAGCGAACCTATTATTCATGAAAGCACTTGAACAGAAACATAGAAACGTGAAGCCTCGGTATTCACTCGGGGCTTTCTCTGCAATTCACGTATCTCGCCATGCGAACTCACACAGAAAACACCGTCTGTGAGTTGCTAGGCGAGATTCTATCAGAAATCCTTTTCGCCGTCCACCTACACGTCTCTTCGATTGAATCATCCAAAATGGACCGATATAATACACGCGACAATATATGCCATTAGAGTGTGTTTATTTTCACCCGCACCACCTGAGAGAAACACGACGGCACATTATACGCGGCAACCGCGTCGATCTAACTGTCGAATTTAACTAACTCTACGAACACTTCGACGAAAGTTTCTTCCTAGTGCTCGCTTTTACGGGCGATGTGTTTTCTAAGAATTCCATATTCGATGGCGATCTATCCGTTTTGTTTCCAGTGAAAAGTTGTGACTACATTTGCGATGATGCTCGCTCACTAATGGCGGAGTAAAGAATTTCTTTGCCATTAGATATATGTAGACATGCGCATCGTACATCATCTATCATTGTATTTGGAATGTGCTCTTCGGACTGATCACTTTGAAATAGCCTAGACATTTGCTAACGGAATTTATCAGTGAAAACCACTAACACTTTCAAGTGCCGCTATGAATATAATCACATCGAATTTTCCATCGGTTGCATGCGGGCTTTTAGAGTTGCTACAAGGTAATAGGCTATAAACGGAGGAAAGATATTTAGCAATAGAAAAAACTGCCTGTGAATAAAATATATTAGTATGGATCACACGCGCTCTCCTGCTGCCGATCATGGGTACATGTTTATTGTACGTTTTAGTGCCAGTAAGGCGTGTCTTTTCAAAGAAGCTTCTCCGATGCAGCGTGTAACTCGATTGCATACGTTATCATGCTCGCGACAGGCGCGCATGATTCGAACGCCAATACGTACTTACAAACTTACGCATGCTATTAGTCTTATGACATGAATAGTTAGTTGACCGCCTTTGAAAGAATGGTCATCGGTTTTTATTTTTGCCGTTAAGAAAACGTCACGCACGGTTATTAAATACGACTATTTAAAGCAAAGTTTATGCATGTAAATAACAATGAGAAAGATTGTATATGTATAGTTATTGTTTTTACATAGTGCCAGTTTTGTCAAAATTGCGTCATACTATACATAATGCGTGCCCATAGTGTTGCGTGTAAGTGAACGCAAGTCCATTTGACAGTTGCGACATATATTGCGATGAGCCGATCGTTTTTCTCAGTCAGGGCATTCATTACACTGACATGCAATACAAGCACTCAACGATGTAGTGATTGCACTCTCTAACCTTTTCTTCAGAAAAGCTGCAGTGCGGATGTATAAGCCATAGAACGCACAACACTAGCTAAAATTACTTTTCTGCTAATCTGTAAGGGTTATTTCGCTTTGCGACCCTTTCACCGTAGCTCAAACCACGCGCTCTGCGTAAAATGATAGTTTTCGGACATCTATTGCGACTTTAGTTTGGCTCCTTCGGCAGCTTTCGCCATCAATATGTAGATTCAGAAATCGATGTTTGGATGTTTGACGCCACAACGTCACATCTGTAAGCACGATGTATCCTCCTATGCATCTCAAACGCGCACTGCGTGATTGGATCGATTCGAATAGACAGCGTAACGGTGCGTGTGCCAATTTCGCATGCGAACTGCACGCAGTCGTACCCTTTATTGGCTAGCTGCCCAGAGACAAGCATGAAATCAAATTGCTCGTATATAATGAATGGCTATTTGAGCCGTTAATAAAAACCAGCGCTGGTACGCGTATCGATGGCTAGCTTGTTGCACTTGCTACCGCATCTGTGCGAGTCTGTGGATCAAGACCGGAGTTTCATGCACTCGCGAGCGTTTACTTATCTTTCAAGACTTTCCTCGACTAAGTTTCATTTTGAGTGAATCCGACACCATCCGCGCTTAAGGAAATCGACGTCGGAACGGTGCAGTAACGCGTGAATGCGCGACAGATTACTATGAATTTACAAAACAAATCCGTTTTTGGACGTTGTTCTCGATAATATATGAAGCGTATAGCCGGACTCAAGGTCGCTGTGAGGTTGCACGTAGGTTACATAAGACGATTACGAAACCTCGTAACACGAATGTTTTCGACGCAAATGACGGTACAATGCTAGAATGTGAGATAGTTTGGGTTTTACGCAGGGTGATCGGAGTGGCCCAAGTTGTTTATTGCGTTTTTGGCGGAAAGTTATGCACCTTCGGATTGGAACGAATGCATCGATGTGGGTAGCAATATTTTCTAGCGCAAGTCGAAACGCATTTCCTCTCGATGCGGCAGCAGACCCGCAACATAAATCTGTATGCACATTCTCCGCGGCCGTGATACATTGATTGAATTGTTTTAGCTCAAAGACATTCGCGAAAATGTTTTTAGCTCGCGGCGCGCGCTGTGCGTGCGCGCGCGCGTGTGTGTATGTGTGTGTGCGTGTGTGCGCGCGTGTGTGTATGTGTGTGTGTATGTGTGTGTGAAATGTGTATGGAATGTGTATGGAATGTGTATGTGTGTGTGTGTGTGTGTGTGTGTGTGTGTGTGTGTGTGTGTGTGTGTGTGTGCGCGCGCGCGCGTGTCGTCGCTCGCGCGCG
>NW_014577070.1:1044076-1052063 GCF_000485595.1 Priapulus caudatus
CCTCCCATTTCACTGCGCGTTGTCTTATAAAAGGTATTTTGAAAATACCTCCGATGTTGTTCGATGTTGTTGACAGTTCCCCAATCTCCAAGCAACCGTGCAGCGGTGCCGCGGTACAGCGGTACGGGCGCAGCAAAGATAAAAACATCTGACGTCACGTCACCACTTCGATGTTATGTTGTTTGAAACAAGTTAGCGTTGGCGCCTGATTACCTGATTTCGCACCTCTTTCTTGTTAAGAACGCGCAGTCAAATGGGAGGAACTAGAGTTTATTTTGCCATAAGGTAGTATGATTATGCATGACACGAAGTATTTGCTAGTCTAGTACTGAAGAAATTAGCGTTTGGATGCGCATTGTGCGGCTTTAAAAATTACTTAGAGTAGAGTAGAGCAATAGCGTTACAGCGCAGTGTACGTTGAGTGGCGAATAGGCGAGCACATCTAGACGCATGTATGCGTGCGCATAACCTCTGCTATCATACTTCCGGTGTGTATTACTATATTTTTTCGTGCGGTTTAGCCGTACGTCGTGAAGCATATTATATTTAATGGGGTTTATAGGTGCGTGGCACTGTTTCGATTTTCAAAATATAGTGCGCTACCCATTAGTACATATGCTACAGCATTACTATTGTTACGCGTTCTTTCATCGCACCTTCCACATAAATCTATGTTACCTGGGGGGCATTTGCGTTACACACGTTATAAAACTATTTGCCCGACCAAAAATCGTCGTTCACTTGCATAACTTCACTCGCCATTCTATCTCGCCATGTGTCTTTCATCTGGTCGTAAACTACATTAGATCGTTTTACACGCGACAGGTTTATGTTTTTGAGTAAAAAGCGAAATATTATGATCAATAGAATGATATACCTACATTATTTCGAACTATACTGTGTCATATTGCTATACACACCAATGATGACATGTACGGAAAGCATTATATGATGCAGTAGCTGATATCGTTTGACTATAAACACGATATTTATTCATTTTTAAATGTTGCGCGCAGCTGGAATCTTTTTCGCTATCGTAGCGAAATCATGTGACATTAGGAATGAATCGAATGACAGATACTATATATTTTCTGATAAGAAATCATTGCGGTAATAGAAGGATGGACGGAATCACTACAAAGTGTTTCGCTGTAATCGCTTTACTAGTCAACGCATTGGTAATTCAATCACTCTAAAACATGTAAAGACCTAATAACCGTCTACTCGCTCGCTGCCTGTACATCTCTCAGAAAATTAGATAAGCAAGCGATAAAGGCGGCACTTCGCTTTATTTAAAAACACTTATATTATTATTACGAGTGATCGATTTTCGCTTGTTTCGTAGCGTTGAACATAAAATATTTCCATAAGTGATTGCAACAAAATGTGTGCTTTGAATAATAAATCCTTCGTCAGTATTTTATGAGCATGAGCATGAGAAGGCTCCTAGCTTGCTACGAGTGTGCTGGAATGCACGTATAGCAGCTGCCACTCGCCGTATGCATGCGAGACATCGAGCCTGCGATTTCGTAATGCTGCGTCACAATTCGCATGCACCTATTCACGCCACCGTACTTAAAGTGGATAAAACTCGCAACTAAAAGCCTATATACACATACTGTGAGCATACTTTCAGTATGCAAACATCACGAAATGTTCTCATTGAGCCAGAAATGTGCTCTAAAAATGACTATTTTGAATTACCCCGTCAGACGCGGTTTTGGCGAGAATACAAATAAATTATGTTGAGCAAAGTGTCAGAGGACGCTAAATAATAGTCCTGCGCTAGCGCAAATAGTTCCTGGGATGAAAACATAATATTTGTTTCCTGATTGCATATCATTATGTAATGTAGATAACATGTGATTTAAACAAATTTCACAATTTCGTACCGAGTAAACATCGAACAATAAAGTATAACATGTGTTACCATATAGAAAAGAACTGTTAATGCAGCACAACGTTCGCTCGGCGGTGTACCGGATGTGTACACACTGTAAACATCCTGTGGTGCTACTTTCGTAACTTTCGTTTAGATTTTACGGAGTGGCTGGAGGTACGGCAGCCGTCGTTCGTTGGAGCCCCTTTTTGGCGTTTTTTTTCCGTCCTATGCGCCGCCTGCTTGCATGGGAAGCCTGTGAGATTAGGCTGGTAAAGTATAGAGAGCTGCTTATTATGATCTACTGCAATCTTCGTACTGGTGAACGCTATAATTACTCATTAGCGATAGACTAGCACGCACTAACTAAGCTCCTCATAGTTACAATATAGTTGCAGTTAATCAGCGTATAGAAATATTCCTAGTGACATAATTTATAGCTAGCTATTTCTTACGAGTCACTCCAAACCAACCTTGTCGTTTACGTATGTACGTGCGTGTGCGCGTGCGCGCGCCTGATTGCGAGCTAATGTCTGTAGCTCACACGCTCACAGACATACAGATTACAGACGCTAGACAGTGAAGAGTCAGGATAAACATGAGCGCGCAGTAGCACGCGCAGACCTTCTCTCTCTCTCTCTCTCTCTCTCTCTCTCTCTCTCTCTCTCTCTCTCTTCTCGCTCTCTTTCTCTCTCTCTCTCTCTCTACTTGTCAATACCTACTTGACAAATAAAACTCATCACCGGCTGGCGATACGTACGATCTATATAATAAAGACATAAGATAAGATGCACAGTGGCATTTATATGGTAGAAATTTATCATGCGTGTAAATGCGTTTTACGTGACTATTTTCTGAGTATACACTACACACAACATGCATCGAGTACACATACACGCATGCGTGTGTGCGGGTTTGTTATGTGTGCGTGTGTGTGCGTGTTCGCACGTATGTACATTGTAAATTTAACGGGTACTGATTGCATGCCCCACATTTCTAGCATACATAGCGTATATGCGCGTGGCGAATTTTGCAAATTCTCAATTTTCCTTCGCAGTGCCAAGGTGGGTAAAATTAAGAACCGTAAATTATGTGTTAACAATACATACCTTTGTTGAACGTGGGACGATAAAACATTGTCGCCGCACGACCATTGTGTGGAACCTCTGTTACTTCCAATTACGCCCAAGAATCAGTGAATGATGACAAAGTAATGGGGTACCGGCGGAACTAATCCGCAGCGCGGCGCTGATATTCAACTCGGTTTATTCAATGCAATTGTGATTGTAAACACTTTAGTCAGGTCCCTTAGCTTCACGATCGTTACCTACATAGCTGACAAAAGCATCAAACTTGGCACAGTTGTAGCCTATGGCAGTACTATAAATATTAGAGGGAGTGCCCAATGTAGATATTCCTTAGAAGTGAATTACAGATGATTAAATGTTGGAACCGCGCCCGCCTGTACTGGCGCATTGTATACAGCTGTTAACCCCCCTTCCCCCCCCCCGCATACGCTATAGGCGGCATGAAAGTGTATTAACTCTCATATCTCGCGAACGAATTGAGCTACATTAAAACATATAAACACATGTCTTAGCTATAATCCCTGTGAATTTTGAGTTTATTGAATCATCACGAATAGTTTAATTAATTACTAAAAATATACGCACGGTATCGCTCATATGCTAATATATACGCGCGGCTATGGCCCGTAGGATAGTGTACTAACTCTAATATCTCGCGAACGATTTGAGTTACATTTTCTAAAATTCTAGATACATATAAACACATGTCTTAGCTCTATGGTCTTTGTAAATTTTTAGTTTGTTAAAGCACGAATAGTTTAATTTATTATAAAAAATATACGCACGGTATCGGAGCCCACGTAAACCACGTACGTAACCGAGCTGACCGTTAATTCGGTCCCCCGGACCACATTACTCCGTTCCACACGCCGTGGGCCCGGGGCCGTCACCCGCCTCCCCCGGGCGCGCCGGCTACTTATGTACTGATGCCGTTTCCCACAGCTTGGCAAGGTATAACACGAGTAGACAGATTCAGTTTGTTAATAACATGTGTGTTTTAGATATAAGTGTCTAGTATATTTAAGAATATTTGTTGTATTCGTGTACTAACGTACGCACAGTACATCAAAGACGTTTTTTCTCTAAGGGAGATTTGTTTCTAATAGTAATAGACGTCTTTTTCATTAATTGTTGTTGGTGATCTACGTTCTAATATAGTTCGTTGATATATTGTGTTGCTAATATGACTGTTGTTTTTATGTATACTCGGTATGTCGGTATACAATCCGAGATCTATGTCGGTATACACTCTACATTCGTCGCGTGTGAGCGCGGAGACGAAGCACGAGGCGAGAGTGTCGCTGCCGTAAGAAATGAAACCGTAAGTGCACGTTTACGCCTGTGATTGCTGATTAGTGGATCTGCGCATGATCTGTTGGTTATTATATATACACCCTTCATCACGAATATACCCTAGTGCTATTAACATTATTTTCATATTTCATTTTTCGACAGTGGTTATGTAACAGTTTGTAAACGAGAGACAAGGTTAGTTTTTTTTGTCTTTTCAGTTGTCGTAATGAAACTTGGAAAAAACTATAGTTTTAATCCGTATGTTTTTATGATCTACTTTCTCCGCCCACCCGCCCACTATCATCATCGCCCGCCTTGTGAGTTTCTCAACTGCGTCGTACAATGCCCGCGGCCGCCGCACCGGTGTGGTCCGTGCCGGGGCGCCGCCGGGTGGGGGAGGCCGGGCGGCGGCGGGCCACGTCCCGTAGGGGGGGGCGGACGGCCGGCTGGGAGTTGGTATCGGAACGGTCCGCGCGGTAGTCTCTTGCTTCATCGAGGACATGGCAGCATTCTATGAGAATTCTCAGCAATCGTCGAATATCACTGATGGCGTCGCATTTCCCGTGTCAGCGTGCAAGCTTTGCTGTACTTTTGGCAATCCACATAGCCTGGATTCTACTTACGATCGTGCTGCATCTATCCGGCTACAGCATCCTACCGGTCGAGTTTAACAAAGCACCGCTTGATGTAATGACATCAAAGGAGTATCTCCGCGAGCAGGCGTGGAAGTACCGCCACCAGGGACTCGGTGAGGACATTCCTGTAGGAAGGCTGGATGTCGTACTAAACGATGGCCGCTCGACACAACTTATTTTCGACGTGGTGGCCCGGGGGCGCCGCGGGGGGCCGGGAGGCGGGCCGCGCCGGGGTCCCGGGCCGCGTTGGGGATTTTGGCCGCGGCTGGGATCGGGCCGTGGGGAGGCCGACGCGTAGGTTAGGGGAGGTGTCCATCCCGCGGGTGGGTCCGGCCCGGTCGTGTATACGTGTACGCTCACGCCCCCCGGCCGATGATGTTGGCGGAGTAGCGGTATGTCATTACACTCATAGGCTAATATATACGCGCGGCTATGGCCCGTAGGATAGTATACTAACTCTAATATCTCGCGAAGGATTTGAGTTACATTTCCAGATACCTATAGACACATGTGTTAGCTATACTCTCTGCGAATATTGAGTTTATTGACGCACGATTAGTCAATATATTAGCAAATAATTTATATGCGCGCGGAAGTGAATTACAGATGATTAAATATACTGTACCCGCCTGTACTGTGTGTAGGCCTACTGGGGCGCGGTAGGGGGGTTCGGAGTCGGATGGTTCGAACATTTAATCATCTATAATTCAATTCTAAGGAATATCTGCATTGGGCCCTCCGTCTATATAATTATAGTACTGCCATAAGCTACAACTGTGCCAAGTTTGAGACGTTTGTCACTCCTGTAACGATTCGGCCCATATTTTGCACTAAGGGGCCTGACTACTTGCGGGTTGCTAAGTAACCGATTTGACGATCAGCGCCGCTAGCGGCAGGTGCGCGCATAGCCGGTGTTTCATTAGGTTTTCGCGCATGCGCGCGCGTGTGTGTATAGGATTGTTTGTGTGTGTCCTTGAACATCACGTGAACCGGCGCAATGTTCATTTTAAGCGTTAATAATGGAATATCCTTATCATAGTATTATCACAATCGATGCCTCCGTCGTCTACCTAAAACAGAATCAATGAAGATGAATTATACACTGTCATAATAACGTAGATGTACCGTGTATAGTCACCACATCGTAATATCAAAACACTTACGATTTAGTCAACAACAAGTAACTCTTTCATGATGACGTGGGGAGTCACAGGCCGCCGTTCACCGGCTTGGCTGCGCCGCGGATAGATAATGCGATGACTCTCTCTGCGGGGTCAGAGTAATGCTACCGGTCTTCGCGGGGTCAGGTAACTCTAGCGTGACGGCTAACCCCGTTTTACCACCACTGCACCACTAATAATACACGCACACACACACACAGCTACAGGACGGAGCGGGCCGCAGCCGGACTTAGATATCGCTGCTGCATTCATCCGTGCAAAAATTCCGAAGATACTCGCGTATAGGAAATGTCCCGTACCCATCGGTTAATTATGACGTGGGTACGCAGAAGAGAACACCGTGTTATCTGTTCGCAGTTATAAGTATAGCCGTGTGATTCCAGTGAGTGAAGCGAAGGAGTGTGTCGCAGTGCGTTTGTCGCACGCGTGTTCGCGACAATCTCCGTGTGTGCGCGCCAAGTGAATTCGCTCGTGACGAATTAAATGACGATTCGATTCCGGTACGCGGGAACAACGACTGAGTGCCGTCGTCGCGTCGAGAGTTGCTGCTGCTGATGATGTTGGTTTAGTGATAATCGCGTGCGTACGTGCCACTGATCGCGTTGTGACTCGTCAAACATTTCCACCGCTTTCTCATCAGTCAAAGCCACTGTCATTCACGGTGTGTGTGTCTGTGTGTGTGTGTACCTACCGGGAACATTGTTACATCGACGTCTATTTGCTCAAGTTGTGTGATGTCGATTTCGTGACACACTTTCCGCCTATTTGAAAGCAAGGCCGCAGCGATTGCGCTCGCTTAAATACGCGAAATAACAGACGCACGTTCGCACAACACATTACAGCGCGGCTCAAAACTGGAGCGAATTACCTAATTGGTGATAGTCGTGACGAACGTTTGTGGAGCTGCGACAGATGAAACGCCATCGAGTGGTGGACTCCATGCGTTTACACGAGAGCTGATGCTGATAGAAATATGGCGTTTCCACTTCTCAGGATGTTATCTGTGATATTTGCGATCAGTGCATCGCCTGGCACTGTAAAAGGTAGGATACCTAATCAACACTTCATAAGGAAACGAAAAGTTAGCGGGAACTCCCACACTCTTCTTATTACCATGCCTCGCATATCATATTGATAAATAAGAGAAACCTAGTCACCAACCTGTTCGGATGTGATTATTAACATGCGAAATGATCTATCTAGTTACCCAAGGAGTCTAGTAATGTATTTCCGTAATTGCAAACCATATATTTCCTGGTAATTAGGTCTAGAGTCGTTATATATATATCTTATATAGCATAATCCATACGGAACCTTAGCTATTATCGCAAATGATAGCATTTTATTACAGATGCACACGACGTCGACAACCAAAACGCAACTATTGCGAAACGATAGTGTAACGTAGGGCCTACATCTCGATCAAGAGACACGAGCATATAATTTATATTTCATCTAACGTTT
The DNA here is from genome assembly GCF_000485595.1 of Priapulus caudatus. Lineage (NCBI taxonomy): Eukaryota > Metazoa > Priapulida > Priapulimorpha > Priapulimorphida > Priapulidae > Priapulus > Priapulus caudatus. The sequence continues at coordinate 1,051,617 of NW_014577070.1, forward strand.
ACTCTTAACTAACGCGCCATTACGAATTACCAGTCGTGGGGAACTTCAAAGGTTCGCGGGGAGCGAAGTTGTGGAGCTTTAGTATATAAGTATATACGCTCGACTATATAAATTCCTGCTAGGTGAGTGCTCGCGCTCTTGTCCCAGCGGGTAATGACCTGCTATAGTCATAAACAGTGGTCGGCTCATGGCACAGCGAGAGAGAGAGAGAGAGAGAGAGAGTGCTATAGCGTCAGCTGGCACTCCCGTGTGCGCGGTTGAGTGAGTCTTTAGCCTGTAGTTACCACTACTGTCTGCGAGACTCGTTCAGATCTAACGCACAAGCGGTCGACATGCTCTGTATTGTATCTTTCGGACTACTACAGCAGATTGGCAGTAGGTGTGGTGTGTGTGTGCGTTCGTGTGTGTGTGTGTGTGTGTGTGTGTGTGTGTGTGTGTGTGTGTGTG
>NW_014577070.1:1052088-1077088 GCF_000485595.1 Priapulus caudatus
TCTCTCTCTCTGTGAGTGCGTGCGTGTGGGTGTGTGTATGTGTGTGTGTGTGTGTGTGTGTGTGTGTGTGTGTGTGTGTGTGTGTGTGTCTGTGTGTGTGCGTGTGTGTGTGTCGCTCTCACTCTCACTCACTGCCTGATTCTCTTCCTACCCCCTCTCTCACGCTATGCCTCCCTCTCGCACTCTCTACTATCTCCCTTTCTCTCTTTTTTCTCTCCGTCTCTCTCTCGTTCGCTTTCTATTTCTATGCCTTACAGTGGAGGTCCTCGTGTGTTCCTCCCGTGTGATAACGGAAATGGGACATGCAGAAAGCCATAAATGTCCCAGAGCTGTTATTCTTCGTCGTACTGGGATTTTTGTATTTGTATTTAAAATCGGATTATCCAAGTAAAATAATTTAGTTTTAGTATTAATGGTTTACACATTTACTGTAGCCTTGCATGTTAGTATTAAATTATTATGTACTATATTGGTGAATTGTCAACTGTAAAATAAACGACGTGCCTCCGCGATAGGTCAGGCCAGTTATTTTTATCGTAGTATTTGATGATTTGATTTTGGCTGATTAACATGTTTACGAAATCATTATGCTGTGGGTTTTATTAAATCAGTAAAAATCATTTTAAATTGACATTTTGAGTTTGCATTTTTCCCCGTGGAGCTAAAGCCCGCCGCACACGCTGTGGAACTTGCTGCGTCCACTTAATTACAGTTTGTGATCTACATACATCTTTGTCTTTTTCTGTCATGATTGCTTCGAATAATTAATTATTGCCAGAAGCCAATGATTAATATAGAAATGCGTAACAGGTGTGGCAGAATATTAATATAACATCAAGATATACCACATCTCTACCAATCATGGATGATTTGAACGGAAAGAACTGCACAAGGAGTTCTATTCCGTTTATAAATAAAAATATCCGCGTTGAAATATATGCTAGAGGCGATGAATTCAGTCTTATCATTTCTTGTTAATGAAGAAAAACGTAACACACACATCTAAGATTAAAATCTTAAAATGGCAAGTATGGGTGAGTGCGTAACGTGTTGGACTGTTAGACAGTTGTCCTAAGTTCAATTCTTGCCGGGGAACAGAGTAAAATTTTCTGTTAACTGTTGGTAAGCAAAATGTAACACATAGATTGGATCCGACCATATAAGAAATGGTGAGTTTGGGTGCAAGCGTAGCGTGCTGGGCTGGTACTCAATAATTCCGGGTTCAAATCTTGTCAATTACCACGGAAAGATATTTTCGAGATGTTGTTAGGCGAAATGTAAACACAACTTGACCATGACCATGACTGTGATGTAAACATTTTGAAAATGGCTCAAGGATATGGCTTTGAGCTGCAGGCTGTGGCCTTGGCCGAGTTATGGAGCAATTTTAAAATTGGAAAATGTAATGGCCTTGAGCCCAAGGCCATGGCCTTGAGCTCAAGGCCACTGAAAATTTTAGAAATGGGAAAATTGGTCGAGGCCACGGTCAAGGACAATGTCACGGTCAAGGTCAGGTTCAAGGTCTACGGAACAACAACTTCTACAACAACAACAACAACAACAACAACTACAACAACAACAACAACAACAACAACTCCTACAACTCTCCTGCATTCTACTCTACTCTACTGCTCTATATTCTGCTCTACAGCTATATACAGCTCTACTGCTCCACTTTATTTTGCTCTACATGTGGAGTTCGATCCCCACCACCGCAACCAGTGATTCACGTCAATGTACATTTTACTGAATTATGTAAAGCGATTTTAGTAAATAATAAATACCTCAGAGATTTTAGTTATAGTATATTTATTACAAAGCATTTCAATCGTAAACGACGATATAGACATGAGAACACACGTGTGCAGAAACATGACATGCCAGCGAATAATTGTAACAATACTTGTTTGTGAAATGCTAATTTGCTATGATTTTTATCTTAACGCACAATTTGTTTTACGACCACTATATTTTACCTGTTTCATGCTGTAATTTAACCAATCTATCCACTAATAATATTTAAATAATGAAAATGTAAGAAATACATATAACTCTTTGTAAAGTGAATACAGTTAACTCTTGGTTTACGCGATAATCATGTTGTTTAGAATGTTCGCGCATATCAAAAATAGGTAAATCGAACCGATTAGGGGGTTAGGATATTGATGTGATCTTCTCTAATATCGTACCAGTGAAAACTTAGTGAAAACTTCTGCTGAGAACAGTGTACGCCTCTTGGTATCAGGAGTGAATGAAAACGAATGCTCTGTTTGAAATCATTTACGTAACTTTCGTTAATTTTTCGCAATGACTCCTGTTGGTATGTTTAACTCGTGTTGATTCTCCGTGTCCTCTCTAGTCCCTATAGGCGTTATTCATCTGGTTACAGCGAGGCGATTGGCACTGAAAAACAAATTTGATTGTTGGTGAGTATGGAGACTAGTGTTTGAAATCAACACACGGTATTAATTTTCCGTTAGTGCATTGTTCTAATATCATTTATATTATATATACCGGCTTTATAGTTATTCCTCACACTAGATGGCGGCAGGAGATCATATATTTACATATGCGCAACCACGGTCATGTGCCACATGCTGGCAGGGTACAGCGATAATAAAGTCATTTTACCCTTTTACTTTAATACGAGTTATTAAACCCGTAAAAAACTCGCGCTCTCTGTCTCTGTCTCTATTTCTGTCTGTCTATCTCTATCTCTATCTACCTTTCTCTCTCCGTCTATCCCCTTCTCGCCATCTGTCTCTCTCCCCAATTTCTCTCTCGCGCACGCGCGCTCTCTCTTGCTCTCCCTATCTCTCTGCATCTCTATACCATATCTATCTATCTATCTATCTCTCTCTCTCTCTATATATATATCTCTCTCTCTCTCTCTCTCTCTCTCTCTCTCTCTCTGTCTCTCTCTCAGTATTTCTCTCTCTCGCACGCGCGCGCTCTCTCCTTCCTCCTCTCTCTCTCTATCTATTCTCTCTCTCTCTCTCTTTTTCTCGCTCTCCATTTTTGCCATATCTCTCTCTCGTCTATTTTACTATCTATTCTTTCTTATTTTACTGTGTGGCCGGTGCAGATTATACGAAACACAAAGCCGGTGACGAAGCTACCAAGCCTCTTTGTAGAGCTGTCGGCTTCAGTTACAAAGAAATGCTGTATGTTAACTAAAACTGTAACGATAACTTCATATAATGCATTTATTTATTTATTTATTTAAGATTATTTGCATATAATCTTCGCATGTACTACATAGCGTTATGATGACCCGTCTATCACCAGCAAGGCTTTAGTTAAATCTAATTAGACAATATTTTAGTTGCACAACCTTCAGTTAGATTATTCCTCTATCGGGAGTAATATAAAAACACAATTAGTAACGCGTTCAAGACCACGTAAATGCGTACACTAACACGCTCAAGGACGCATTTAATTACTCATACTGGCTCTCTCATCAAATGTATATTCGTCACAATTTAAACTCATTAAAACGGCTATTCCGCACACGCTCTTAGCAACCTGTTTTGCAATAACACACTATTTCGTAATAAAAAAAGTAAAAAATTTTCATAGAACTCGCCATTTAACTAATAAAAATGATCAGCCTCTGTGGGCACTCGCAGCCATCTTATGAAATCAATTCACCACTTTTTAAATATGAATCATCAGTTTCTGTATAAGACTTGATTTTATTACAAAAGTGGCGAGTTAATACGAAAGCTGTGTTTAATACAAACGTGGTCGTGGTTCTAACATGCACTTTCTTTGACATTTACTCCCAGAATTGATTCACTATTAGAATTTTGCCTAAACACATCTTTTACACAACTCAAATGTATATCTTACATTACAAGAAAAATTCCCAATGCTTCCCATTAGAAATGTAAATTCCTATAATAAAATTCATTAGGTAGTATGCTGTAACTTTATTTACATGAAATGTAATGTGCTCAAATAGTCGGACTAACAACCGACTAACTTTTTTAACTTTTCTTTAAATGAATTTTCGTTCCTTAATACTGCTATATTACGCTTGCCATTCTATGATATGTCGTGGCATTTTGCTGTTTAAATTTGATATTTTGTTTGCATTTTATGGTCCCGTAGATGATTTAGTTTGTTAGTTTATTCGTTAGTTTGATTTGATAATGTTTGGTGTTTAGTTTAAATATTTACCGTGTTCGTGGCCTATTTTATTTCGTGGACATTATTTTGTTGCAGAAATCAGGTTAAGCGGCTAAATGTTGAGCTTGTTCAACAAATATAGCGCAAGTGACAAACCTCTATATATATGAATATCTACTTGTGCTCGCCACGCGAGACATTATTTGATGAGAGATCGATACCGTTGACAGATATTTAGGTTGATCGAATTAGGCGTCAGATTTAGGTTCGTGCGATACGACTGGTATTCCGACAACGTGTATCCTCAACGACACATCATTACGGACCAAATTGCCCTTCAGTAGAGGCCACATGCGTCCCCACTGATATAAAGGCCCTTTACTATCGCGTTCATCTTAGCTCGCCTGTTTACGAGGCGAGAGCTTTGTAACGGATAGTTTCAGCATTGCCGGCTGAATGGTCCACTTCCTTCTTCCGTGTGCCAATTGTTTCGGCGTTTTGTTTTTCTCATACCAGAGAGATGATCCGTGGAAATGTAAGAAATCGCGAAACCACAGAGTCTTAGTTGTATGAGTAGTATAGTCCAGCATTATAGTAATTACAATATCACAGCTGCCTACGTTGTAAACGTAATAGAGGGGAAATGTCCTGTGAGCAAATATGTAGAGAATGTATGGCGATAATCCGAATCAGAAGTCATCTCGCGTTCAGTAGACTGTTCATTAAATCGAATACGTATAAGACAGGCAATTACATGCGTTTACTGCTATTGCTGTATTTATGATTTATCAATTCAGAAAGCACTGCGACGTGCTCATGCCGCTAATATACGTCATTATTCGGCACAATCCGATTTGCTTAATAAATTTTCGGTTACTGTTGCGCTTTCCTAACTAGATTGCCTAACTTACAATCGGCGAATTATGCTCGACCGGCTTCTGTATCCGTTCCTGATAGGCAATCAGAATGCCGTTGTTGTCGGCTGCCGGCTTTAGGGTCATGCATGGATTGGAAATGTTCGTACCGTATATAGAGGCATATATACCAGTTAAATACTTCGAAGTCTTGTGGTCCATGACCAAGAATCTAAGTTGACTCATCGACAATGAACATTTAAATCGCATTTCAGTTTATGGATGACAATTAACGGGTTAAACAGCGGGCGAACGCCATATATGTTTAGAAGGAATGCGTGTATATGCGTGGACGGAGAGGGAAGGTGTCTGTTTAGAAGCAATGCGTGTATGCGTGGACGGGGAGAAAGGGTGTCTGTTTAGAAGGAATGCGTGTATATGCGTGGACGGGCAGGGATAACGCATATAGGAGGGCGGTTAGGTACGTGACACCGCGCGCGCCAGCAACAGCGTACGTGCTGCCGTGCGCGTACTACAGACCTGTTATACTCACGTAGCTCCAGACCTGTTATATTCACGTAGCTCCAGCGTAATCCCTAAAGTAAAGTCTGATAACCGCAGACAACTCGAAAGGGTGTTTTCTGTCTGATTCACGCTGGCACGCTTGTGAATATCATACTTGTATAAATAGCATGCTAAATGTTTAACCCAACACACGCTAATTTAGCTATGTTTAATCGCCATGCAAAGACTTCTCCGTGCAGTTTGTACGGATTCTATGCTTGTATTAAAACAATTGGCACAATAAAGCTACCTACCGCGTAGATTGCCTGAAATTCTAAGCATTATTACTGTCTATATCATAACAGACCTTTATTAATAGCGTGTGCTGTCATCGCAGGCTTAATTCCCTGCTTCTATTCTGTAATTACTTTCAACAAATTTCTGGCCTACTGCAAAACAGCACCGTTCACTAGAAATGTGTGCGCTAGCATCGCACGCATTTGATTGGCAAACATGTGTCGAAGTCGCCAGTGAATGGTGGTGTGAATGGAATGAAACTAGTTAGTACTAAATTAATGTTAAGACTAACACTAAGACTAATTTCAATTTTGACAACAGACTTAAGCGTAACATTACACATGGTGAAAATGCTTGGTTATGCACTAGAAATGCTGTGTAACGTACGTTGCGGAAACGCCTACGTGTAACGTTACAACAATGATGGGTTTCGAACTAGAAATGCTGTGTCACGATATTATGGAAATGCCGTGTAACGCTATAAAAATACTGTAGCGTTACAGCAGTAATGGGTTACACATTAACAACATGTTGTGATACGATGCGGATAAGCCATGTAGCGTTACATAAATGCTATGTAACGTTACTGAAACGCTATATAATTATATTATATAGAAAATAATTATATTAAAATATATTAAATATATTATAATGTTACAAAATCCTGTGCAACGTTAAGAATGCCAGGTTACGCCCTAAAATGCAGTGTAACATGCGACTCTCATTTAGGTCAGGTTGTTTTGGAATGTAATATTTGAGTGTTGAATTTTTTTAAATGTGTTTGAAATATACATTTGTTTTATTTGGCAGGAATGAGCATGTCTCACTGGCAGCGCTATGATGGATGGTACAATAACCTAGTTCATCCTTCGTGGGGATCAACCGGTGAGTATATACATATATGCAACTATATACACTCCTGCCACTGTTCCAGCATTAACAGCTCACTCTACCTCGGCCGTCGCTCGTGTCCTTGACAGCTTCTGCCTTGACTTTCCTCTACTTCTGCACATCTGTCTATTCACGAGATGGTATAATGTTGTATGATATTGCTACGTAACGCGGTTTTATCACATTGATTCAAACACAAATGTGTGCAATTTGATATTAAAGTAGAAGATAAACCATAGATATATACAACACATGTGCTGTATATATCTATGGATAAACGAAGAACGGACAACTAGACGGCTGCTGCATTCATCACATTCATATACATCCGAAGAATATGCGAGGCGTCTGAGTAACTCAATTTGCTGCATACAATCACGGCACACCTCGAAGCGCGTCTACAAGCGATGCTAGCAGTCGAGACCGACAGAATGCGTTAAGGGGGGCTTATGTCGGGCTTGCGAGCCGACTCGACTGGAAGCAACTGGCTGCAATTCACTGCGACTGCAGTGCTTAGGTCGGTCGACTGCGAAGCGACTGCCTGCGACTGGCCGCCACTAGTTGCTCGGAATAGAACAGTGGGCAACTGGACGCAACTAGTCGCTGCCGATCGCTTCCAGTTGCTCGAAATTCAGTTGCTTCCAGTCGAGTCGGCTCGCAAGCCCGACATAAGCCCCCCTTTAGTCTCCGCAAATTACACAGTTTCCAGAGAAATGTGTAGCGCAGAGATGCCATCGACTATATAGTGTGTTACATCGAGATGCGGTTATGTGATCTTAAAAGGATTTTGCCGATAATGCGACGCGTAAGCGCGGATTTGGGCTAAATCGCTGCGTGTCAGCGCTCCGTGACAGTCTCATGTTAATCGCCATGTCCTCGCCAGTTAAGCTCGGGCTTTGCGACACGTATGTAGCACGTGCGAACACAGCGCGCCCATTATTTCGTCATTCTTTACGCTGTCCTCGTTTCGCGTGGATAGGGAGCTTTAAAGATGTATAGGTTCTACAGGTATAGACAGTCGGTGCCGAGCGTGTGGGAACATTAAGAGGTCGTAATCCGATTAGGTTTGCTGATTGAAAAATAGGACCGTTGATAAACTGCAAGATCAAACACACCTTTGGCACAATTCGGGCCGACGTGACTGTTTTGACAGCTTGAAAATAGAAATCATTGACCGAATATAACCCACATCTGCCAAGTAGCTTCACATCGCGAACACGACATGCCTATACACGACAAAAATTAAGTAGAAATTCTCTTCAGAACTCTCAGATCAATTCCACTCTCTATATTCACTACCTACATATATAGCAATATTAATTCGCCGCGGCATTCGTAACAACCGTCGAGGAGTCACACCTTATCGCGGCGATTTATCCGCCATTATCTGGGGAAAAACAAAATTTAAACAAAATTACTCTTAACATTAGCATTAACTTTACGATGCTTCTGACAACGGCCCCACTCGTTTTAGGTTCTACGTTTGTGAGGAAGACACCCGTGTCGTTCGCGGACGGCGTGTATAAGCTGGCTGGGGAGAACCGTCCCAACGCTCGAGCAGTCAGCGAGCTGCTGTTCAAAGGCGAAGACGGGTTACCCTCGCAGCTCAACCGCACGACGATGCTGGCATTTTTCGGTAATTCTATCGGAAGTGTCATAATATCGACTATATTATAACCATGAGTCTATATTATGACACTCCTGATTCTATATGTGTTTCATTTCGCGACTTATTACGAACAATAGAACGGCCAAGGTCTTTACAATTCGTGGCACGCGCGGTGTGTACTAATGATGCTGATGATATTAAATGATATTACACTGATTGCGCAAATCATTACACGCACGCACGCACGCACACACGCACGCACGCACGCACGCACTGGGATGCACACGCCAAACATGCACGTGCGCGCGGACGCATACACACGCACACACGCGCGCGCGCGCACACACACACACACACACACACACACACACACACACACACACACACACACACACACACACACACACACACACATAGTCGCTTGCAATTTCTCTGGAAAAAATGCGTGCTTAAGGCTTAACGGCTTAAGGCTTAAGGCTTAAGGCTTAACGGCAGTGCTTAAGGCTTTAACGGCAAGTGCTTAAGGCTTAACGGCACACTATGCAGTACTTGACGCGCAACAGGCGTACGTAAATCCCATGTGCTTACGCACGAATTGCGCACATAAATACGTTGCAATTTCACTCGTGCGTACCGTGTAAAATCCCACCACCCTTGACTTTCATCAACGCATAATAATTGCCATTTCATTATCAGTAAAAGAATCTTCTTTTATCATAAAAAGTTTCTTCGCTACGACTTTCCCGGAAGTCTAATCTAACTGAGAGCTTTTCGCGTGCTTTAGGACAAGTTGTCGCGTATGAGATGTTACTCGGCACGGAGATGACCTGTCCCATAGAGATGCACGAGGTTGACATGGTGACGTGCACCGCAGCAGATAACTGCAAATCGACGGGTCTATCGATGCCTTTTCACAGAGTCAAGTACAAACACGAAACGGGTGAATCAGTGAACAACCCGCGAACGCAGGTGAGCTACACGCAATTAATTTATCTCTTTAATTAATGCGCGAGCTCAGCGCGTTTGGTCACTTAGCGGCCTCGATGACCACCGACCATATATAATAGGCATCACGCAGGTAAAAAAACAAGCATAACTAGTAAGTGGTATAACTAAGCATCTCAGGTATTATTATACTAGGCGTGCAGCTTTCGTAGTCATTGTATATGCGCGCGCGCGTGCGTACGTACGTACGTGCGCGTGTGTGCGCGCGTATGTGTGTGCTTTTCTATGATTAATTGTGGTTTTTTAAAAACAACTCTGACAATCATGATGACATCCGAGAAAAGTTCTTACGCCATATGATAATTGTTGTCTCGATTTTTTTCACATAATAGACACGAAATTTTATTAACCAATAATTATATACTATATGTCACGACTGCAAGATAATTGCCCATTAATGGCCAACCGACCGCATGTTCTTTGATTCGCGCGTATCGTATGATAATTACAATAAAATAATGCCGCAAGATTACGTGACAACATCCTTTCCTTGTTTTACCTGAATCGATCGGGAATAGCATTTTTAACCGATTAACTAACAAGCGTGGAAAATCAAACGCAGGTAAAGTGCCCAGATATGCACATTAGTGGGTCAGTAAAACAGGTCGTTTATTTTTTCTGAACCAGTCAATCTTTCATGAGATAGCAGATGAGCAAGTATATACAAAAGAATCGATGTTCATAAATTAAGATTGGTTTTTCTCCTCGTTATCTTCCAATGCATTGTTCGACAACATGATATTTGACGGGTGAGCCACATATCTATACAATCCACATTATTTTATTTAGATTCCAAGTTCGAAATAATAAGCTGCAAACCTGTAACAAATATGCAAATACGAAAAAAGACATCCTTGAGTAATAGTGACACTTACACGTCTGTTCCTACGAAATACGACAATATTAAATTAAGATATAAAACGAGATTAGCATAATTGTAATTCTTTTCGGTCGCTCGTTACGTGATTAGTATTTCACATCGAGTGACAGCGATGAAATTTTACGATGCAAGTTTACAGAATATTTGCCCAACGGCGGCTAGTGTCATGGCTACGCGCAGGATCATTTATACGAGTTTGCGTCAGACAGTGTAGGTGTTAGAGACGCGTCGATAGTCATTTCCGTGAGCGGATGCGCGCCGCCGCTGCGCATCACGAAGTCGACTTGTCTTACTCTGCGCTTTGCATTTGCCACAGCCCTAAACGCCCCCTTAATAGACTACGATGGCAGGTTTCGCTAATATTCTTCCGTATTAGTCAGCATCCTTGGTTTAATTCTGTAGGGTGAAGCTTGCGGTCGAGCTTAGGCGGTGTATCGGCCGGACGCGGGCACAGCTAGCGCCACGATAACGTGTAGTTAATTGGCTTTAAATATTTCGTCGATGTCTGTCGCATCCGGAACTGCGACGATGAACTTAGATGTATTCTGTCTGCCCCCCCCCCCTCCCTCCGCTTCTCCGCTCACAGCGCAAACACTACCACCGCCGACAGCTTTCACTCAGTTCTCAACTTTGATCATTGATTGAGTTTCTGCCGATTTTTTTTGTCGTCAGCTAAACTTGGTTACCAGCTGGATCGATGCGAGCTTTGTGTACAACACCAAGGAATCGATAGCGTCCAGCCTTCGCTCGTTTGAGAACGGAACGTTTTTGTCGATGATGGACGGAAAATACCCTGCCTACAACAACATCGGCATCCCCACGTATAACCATTACGCTCCGCACCTCCACCACAGCATGCCGATACAAGAGACGTACCGTACGTACCGTAAGACAACTGCGAAGACCGCGAATTTCATTTCGCGTTGTCGAATCAGCGTTATATGTATTTGTATGTATTGTATATTATATGTATGTTGTGTGGATCAAGTGTTATGTATTCATCGCGAAATAGAATCGATTTCAGTGTTTTAATGAAATCCGGTAGGGTAGTTATATGACTATAACTGGCTGTTTGCCGGCCTGTGGTCGTGCTGGTTACCCACACAGAACATGCTGTCCGTGTGCTGGTTACCCACACAGAACATGCTGTCCGTGTGCTGGTTACCCACACAGAACATGCTGTCCGTGTGCTGGTTACCCACACAGAACAGTGCTGTTGCCGTGTGGCTGGTTAGCCGCCACAGAACATGCTTGTCGCGTGTGCTGGTACGCCACACAAGAATCATGCTGTCCGTGTGGCTGGTTACCCCACACAGAACATGCTGTCCCGTGTGGCGTGGTTAGCCACACAGAACATGGCTGTTCCGTGTTGCTGCGGTTTAACCCACGACAGAACATGGGGCTGTCCAGTGTGCATGGCTTACGCCAGACAGAACATGCTGTCCGGTGGGCTGGTTTACGGCCACACATGAACATGCTGTCCGTGTGGCTGGTTACCACACAGCCGCAGAACATGCCTGTGCCGTGTGGGTCTGGTTAGCCCACACAGAACGTGCTGTCGGCGTGTGCTGGTTATCCGACCAGAACATGCGGTCAGTGTGGCTGGTTACCCACACATGAAAACATGCTGTCCGTGTGCTGTTAACCCACACAGAAACATGCTGTCCCGTGTGGGCTGGTTACCCACACAGAACATGCTGTCCGTGTGCTGGTTACCCACACAGAACAATTTGCTGTCCGTGTGCTGGTTACCCACACAGAACATGCTGTCGGCGTGGTGCTGGTTACGCCACACAGAACATGGGCTGTCCGCGTGTGCTGGTTTACGCAGCACAGAAACATGCGCTGTCCAGTGTGGCTGGTTACCACACAGAACGTGGGCTGTCCCGTGTGCTGGTTATGCCACACAGAACATGCGGTCGCAGTGTGCTGGCTTACCTGAATTGCTGAGCGACGAGAACATGGGCTGCCTCAAGGTGATGGGTTGCAGGCGTTCACCCTCACCACAGAGGATCACATTGAACTTGCGGTCATGTAGCCCGCTGGCTGGTTACGCCCCACACAACATACAGGGACACATGCGGTGGCTATTTATCTTGCTGTGTAAGCACTAAATGAAGCTTATTCTACGGCCCACGAGACCTCTGTACGTGGAGAGGACGAGTTTAGGTTAAGCGTATGGTCGCGAGTTGTGCTGGTAGTATGTGTAGTTTCTCAGCTCATGTCAAGAGAAACAATGCCATGATCCCGATGGTGCTTTTGTTTAGAGTCTGAGCAAGATCTAAAAACCAGTGCCAAACTCATAGTAGCACTTCTGTGCGGTGTCTGGTTTGGTCTATCCTGACCACACAGACAGTATAGTTCGACTTTATTGGAAACCCAGAGCATGTAAAACCCATTTGCTAGTAGAACGCAGTACTGTTGGGCACATACATCCCAAATGATATCATCATATATAATGAATGTGCATTATTCGATCTCATGCGTTTGTGTGTGTGTGTTGTGTGTGTGGTTGTGTGTAGTGTGTGTGTATGGTGTGTGTGTGTTGTGTGTGTGTGCAGCACGCAGCTTCGCAAGATTGGAAATGCCACTGGCCGCGCGGCCTCTGGAGAATCTACACTTAGTACATTGACTCAGGCGCGGCCCACAACTGGTCATTGCTGATGAGGCTAGGGGACGGAACTCGTGATGTTATCCGAGCAGACAAGGCCATTGCCGTGACATTTCTAGCGCGAGAATCGGCTGAAAGTTCCGAGAGACGTTCTTCCGCTGCTGAATAGGGCACATGCCATATTTAATATATCCCGCGTGGGGGAGGTCCGTCAACGCTAAGTTGAACCTTCGCGATAAGACGCTGGTGGCGATGCTGCCGCACCCCTAAAAGCGACTAGTGTGTCTGCTCGCCGCTGTTTCTAAATGTCATGGACTTCTTGTGGCTTTGTGTTTGAGAGATCGATGTAGGTCTCGAGCGATCCACGCGTAAATCAGGCATGCCCAGCCTATGCTGGCGTTCGCGGGCCTATTCTTCGCGCCTACCACAAATGTCGTCGCCCGCGAGAACTGGCTGAAGGAAAATCGGCAGCGTGGAGCGAGCGAGCGAAATTTTTCTAGCGGCCGCGTCGATGGGTGACTGCGGCTAGCAATGCAGGTGGCGCTGCGGTTCAATGCTGAAGCCGTGCACGCGCACACGCACGCTACGGCGCACCATACGGCACACATTGGACGCGCACACGGCTTCGTTTACCGTACCAGCCACCTGCAGACGGCGGGCATAAACGGGGCCGCATCTTCCACCCCCCCCCGCCCCCCCCGCCGCCGCCCCCCACCTTTCAGGCAAACCTTCGTAGTACAAACACGCTCGCGCTTAAGCATGTACACACGCGCACGCACGGCACTTCTACGCACGTGGCGCACACGGCACACACACACAGCACACGCACACAACGCGCGCGGCAGCACGACAGCTTGTCACACACAGCACACACATCACAGCAGCACAGCACACACACACACACACACACACAGCACACACACACACACACAAAGCAGAGCAGCGCACGCAACACTACACACACACACACACACACAGCACACAACACACACACACAACACAACACACACACACACACACACACACACACACACACACCACACAGACACGCGCGCGTACACACTCACACTCAAGCAGCTACTCGTAACATTGCACTACTATCTGATGACGATGAGAGTGGAGTGTATGTGATGTTCTCCTGCTCTCGGGGGCAAACAGTACTACTTGATCAGAGTGTTTACAAGACACCGTCTCGCATAAATTGTCAAGCGCTCATTCTTACTCGTAAAATATTGCCTTCTTACCATAAATGTTTGATGCGATTATTAAATTTATCTTCTACTTTCAGAATATCTTCCTGTATGAATACGTGCCTGCTTTTCTTGATGAACCGACACAGAAGTACCATGGTATTTATCTATATGCTAATACGCTCTCATGCGCTACACATAATAACCGCTTTAGTCGTAATTCTGCAGTCTTGATTAATTCTCAATTATTGCATAATCCTTTATGTTAAATTCCTTTCGATTTTGCCGACACGATGTGTACTCGCGCATGCGCACTCTGCTGAATGCGAGCGCCTTTACAGCAGCTACGGATATGTAATGGAGCGTTTCTCCTGCTTCGCTTGTTCCAGGTTACAATCCTGATATTCATCCAGGAATCACAGACCTCTTCCATGTGGCTGCTTTCCGATTTAGCCATACTCTAATACCGCCTGGGTTCTATCTGAGGTGTGTACATTATAACACTCCTATAATTATAATATAATATTAATTCGAGTATTCAGTGATCACCAATCCTCTCTCTCTCGCCCCGCGCGCATGCGCACACTCTCTAAGACTCTCGTGGACATTTCGTCCCTTTTCGCCCCGTCCGCCCTTTCACTTTCCACCTCTCTCCCGTTCTTTCTCTCACCCCTCTCATTTTTCACCTCTCTCCCGTGCTTTCTCTCACCCCCTCTCACTTTCCACCTCTCTCCCGTTCTTTTTCTCACCCCCTCTCACTTTCCACCTCTCTCTTCCCTTTTCACTTTCCGTCGCGCTCTCTCTCTCTCTCTCTCTCTCTCTCTCTCTCTCTGTCTGTCTCTCTCTCTCTCTCTCTCTCACTCACTCTCGCTTTCGCTCTTCCTCTGGCTCTCTCCCCCCCTATTTCGCTCTCTTAATCCCGGTTTTACAGTCTCAATAGTCTTCTCACTTCACACATACTCTAGGTCATACGCAAAACGATGGTGACAACTAACACATAGACAGATAATCTGAAACATAATTACGACTTCATTTAATGATCTATTAACATTATTTAACGATTTTCCATGCAAAGGGACTCTCGGTGTAGATTTCGACATTTTGACGGACATCCAGGCATACGGTTGTGCAACACATTCCACGCCGCACAGGTATGTACCGCGCACTAATCCGCTAGAGGTCGCACGAATCACGCTGTGGTGTATAGCATACAATAATATCGCGTGGCGTCTACCGAAATGTGCAAAATCGTATTGATCTTTAAACACCCGCGAATGCGTCTCTCGGTTTGAGGGCAATGGAGTTTTTATATAATTTTTTTCCAGACGACGATAAAAATGTACGGAATAGAAGAGGTTCTCATGGGAATGGCTTCGCAAATTGCAGAGCGGGAGGATACTGTCATTGCCGATGATCTAAGAGGTGAGTGACATATAACCATACCACGCACTTACTCGGAAAGCAACCGAGTGCCCGGAAGAACACAATAGAGTACTCTGCTGCTGCTGCTGCTGCTGCTGCTCCATCGTAATTTCTTTATAACAGACTTAAATCCGTTCCAGAATGTATCTTTATCTAAATTGTTACGCTGCGGAACCATAAATTCTTTTCCGGTCACATCGTTCTTCATCGCACGATAGCTTCCTCCCACACAACTATCGGGGATCGGTTTCGTGATGGCAATTCTATTCTATCTTTGATCTTTCTTTACGCGTTTGATGTCGGCAAATGATAAGCAGCATCTCGCTCCATTTCCTTGACATTTTTCTCACTGTTTCTTCTTCGACGTATTGCGACATTTTTTGCAGAGTCCGTCTTTGGCCCGAAGCAGTATTCGAGACGGGATCTCGTAGCGTTAAACATAATGCGTGGCCGTGACTTCGGGCTGACTGACTACAACACAGCAAGACAGAACTTCGGGTTCGACAGAATGAGTAATTGGTCTGACATCAACCCCGAACTTAACAAGGTGACACCGGAGGTACGGAACAACGCATTTATCAGGGCCGACTCGTGATCGTTGAATCATAAAAACGTCGCCGACTGTCATGTGTGATAAAGTTGTTGTTATATTGCATTGCAATTATTATATTGTTAAAATGATTATGTTGTTATAGAGGCCAGGCGCGTTACGCGGCGCCATACGTGAATTTCATCCAATTTATTACGAATCATTCGGGGTTTCCCGGATTTCCCGAAACTGAAAAACAGTTTGCGAAATTGAAAATGTTGCAAAAGTTGCAAATTCAATCATCGTCGTCTTCCTCCGTCGTTCCGTCGTTCATCTATCATCGCTGCCGCGATACGAACAGATTCGTTATAATCATTCGAAAATATCAATTTCGCAACTTCTTCCCGTTTGCTAGGTTTTCACCACTCTCGGGAAGCTGTACGGAAGCATCGATGAGATCGACCTATACGTGGGGGGCATGCTGGAGACAGGTAGCCACGGCATCGGACCGCTGTTTCGCGCCATCATTAAGGATCAGTTCTACCGTCTGCGTGACGGAGACCGATTCTGGTTCGAGAACAACAAGAACCAGTAAGTTTTTGTCTGTCGGTCGTCCGGTCGATGATGGTACACGCGCGCGTGACATGGCGAGATATTCGTTAACATGTACGTGTATCTTGTGAAAATAACAAGAAGCAATAAGTTCAACTTTTCAGTCGGTCGTTACGTCGATGGCATTGATCAATACCACGCGCGCGCAACACGTCGTGATATTCGTTAATATGTACGTGTATCTCATTCATCTATTGGCGTTGTGGTTGCATACAACACTATGCCGGACCAATCGTGTTTTTTGCGTGGCGTCTCGTGGGTAAATTCATACATTCCTGGCGCGATACGCGTCCATTTGTCCATTCACTCATTTCATACACATTCCTCAATCTGCTGAGATCGTGCGCTCGCCCACACAACTACAAATTTGTTACACAGCTACAAGGTTGTTTCAGCACGCATATATATATATATATATATATATATATGCGTGCGTGCGTGTCTCTCTATCCGTCCGTCCGCTCGAGTGCCTGCTTGCCTATCTGTGTGGCTGCCTGTCTGTCTGTCTGGCTGTCTGTCTGTCTGTCTGTCTGTCTGTCTGTCTGTCTGTCTGTCTGTCTGTCTGTCTGTCTGTCTGTCTGTCTGTCTGTCTGTCTGTCTGTCTGTCTGTCTGTCTGTCTGTCTGTATGTAATGTTATTATTTGTTTATGGCACGCGTTGTGCCTGTGCTTGTGCGTGTGCATGGGTGTAATGTGCGTGTGCCTGATGCGTGGGGTGTATGCGCGCGGTGCCTCGGCGTGGGTGTGTGCGCCTGGTGCCTGTGCGTGGGTGTATGTGCGTGTGCCTGTGCGTGGGTGTATGTGCGTGTGCCTGTGCGTTAGCCTGTGTGTTGGTGTATGTGCGTGTGCCTGTGCGTTAGCCTGTGCGTGGGTGTATGTGCGTGTGCCTGTGCGTGGGTGTATGTGCGTGTGCCTGTGCGTGGGTGTATGTGCGTGTGTACGATGATGCGTAATTCCGGGTTGAAGCTATCGTGGGTGACAGCGAACATTGCATGTTTTTTTCCGACGCGCGATACAACTGGAACCCCACAAAGAAGCAACATTACGCAATCAAGTATTGACTCGTGCCACAGCCCAATGGCATAATATATCTATCGTTATTCATGCGCCTGCATGCAAACGGAGTTTTACATATGTGCGTCACTGTCAACAGGAGTGGATCTGGCCTATGATGCACACAGCCGTGACCGTAGCAACTTTATATAAGCAACTTAATAACTTTTATATAAAGCATCGAAGCTCTATAGGCCTAGTAACGTTCTCTGCAAATAACAGCTTATGAAACGCTCAGGCCTTTCTCTGTTTTTTGTTGCGCAAAGCTTTACCTGTGGTAAAGTGTGACCGTCTAGGATAGTTGTTCAAACGTACGCGCGATATCGTTTTTTCGCAGGCTATTTACGCAAGAGGAAGTGGCCCGGATCAAAGCAACGAAGCTGTACGACGTTATCCTTGCCTGCACAAATATAGGACCGTCTGATATACAAGAGAACGTGTTTTTCTGGCATTCAAGTAAGCGAACGACGTAAAACGAGTGGTTTAAAATAAAAAATTTCCATTTGCACTTGAAAGATTTTGCTCTTTCTGAACAATAAATATTGATGGAGGTCTTCGGTTTAGGCCATTCATCAATCAACCTGCCATATTAGGAACACGTAACACGCCACCATATCGCGTCGAGGTTCCATAATTGGTACGCCCAATGCAGTCTATCACATGCATGTTTGGTCTGGGACGACAGGCTTATAGCTTGAATACTTTACTAAATGTCTATGTCAATAGGAGTAAAGCAATCGCAAAATTATTCTTCCAAGGGAATTGCAATTTTGAAACATTTTTTTCCTAGCACCACGTTGAAAACAATTCTACGAAAAGTGCATTTTCAACAAGATTTGCATATACAACTTTAGGAAAGTGGGTGTAATCTAAAAGTAATTGGAACTAACTAAATTTTCTTGTTTTGATGACAATTTGATACCTGCTAATTGTTTTAAAACAGCTGAATTCAATTTGATTTTATTAATGATAATGCATTGATTTAATGCTATAATTAGATTGGTCAAATTTAATAACATATTAAATTACGTTGTAAATCCTAATAATGTCTATCGACAAGCACTTTTATGCCTATTTTCTCTCAATTCAGCTGGTACTTTACCAAGGTTCTTTTTATTTCCGCCCCCACTCGTTACCGAAAGCCTAGTAATGAAAATGTGAACATAGACGCGTTTGCGCATACTACTCAATAATTACGTACTATAGTTCAACTTGTTTTTGTACACACGTTGTTTTAACAGACAGCACTAAGGGTTGCCCGCAACCGATGCAGCTACGCGGCAAGCACATGGAGAAGTGCGTCGAACTCGTCCGCCATGACAGTTTCTCCGGCAGTGAATTCTTTTACATCTTCTCGTGTGTCATCTGCGCCGTAGTTCCGATCTGTGAGTGCATAAATTGCGATAAGTAATATATGCGTTCCAATTAGGAATGATACTTATAAAACATGACTCGTCGCCATCGCAGTATCTCACGC
The DNA here is from genome assembly GCF_000485595.1 of Priapulus caudatus. Lineage (NCBI taxonomy): Eukaryota > Metazoa > Priapulida > Priapulimorpha > Priapulimorphida > Priapulidae > Priapulus > Priapulus caudatus. The sequence continues at coordinate 1,071,153 of NW_014577070.1, forward strand.
CGAGAACACGTCATAAGTGGCAATTAGACTCGAAGACGATTCGAAGATTCGATTATAATTATTATTCGAACTGCTCGTATTCGGATGCTGTTCAGAATTTTTACCCCCTATTATAAGATATTATCAGGAGTGAATAATAATAGATCTATTATTACATATATTTATGCATCTATTATTATTCACTTCTGCATGATATTATGATACACGATGGATATAAAAATAGACAATAATGGCAGAGCCACTCGACTTCTATCATGTTTAACCGGCTGCTTTAATAATGATGAACCGTGCTCAAAATCTAATTTGCAGCAGAAAACCGAACAAAAGCGCTTTCATTTTTTTTGATAGTAATAAATTCTTCTCCTCTACTCGAGTGACTGATTAATGCTTCGTCATTGCCTGTCTGCTGACAGTGTAGGGAGCGTAGAGCGTGTAGTAAGCCCTCGCGTGTGTGAGCTTACGTGAGGACGTAATGCGTGCCCGAGCTCGGTGTGTTTGCAACACCAACTCGATCTGTCCGCTGGTCAGAGCGATGAGGGGAAGGGGTGAGAGAATGCGAGAGAGAGAGAGAGAGAGAGAGAGAGAGAGAAGACTTTATATAATATATTAGTGTATGTAACGGCAATCAGGTGAAGTCAGTGCTTAGCCGCCGAATTCGTTCGTAGAGATGCACTTCCCGCAAGGCATGATGTGGCATTACTCGGTTTTCTGTAGTGCTCGCTGGAGCAGCGTCGGTTATCGTCAAGCATCGCGTGAAGAAGACCGCAAAAATAAAAGCTTCGGCGACGAGACTGTGTGACCACGAAGTGAAGATGAAAGATGCGCTGCGCATCAAGGGTGAGAGGCACCGATGACTATTGCTAATCGAGAAATTTATTATATATGACCGACGATACGACCACTAGCATCACCGCAACTCACACCCGCCGCGCAAACACGCACCCAGACACGCGCGCACGTCTCATACACATCCTCACGCACGCGGCGCGCGCACACACGCACGCGCGCACGCATTCGCAGGCGCACAGACGTGCACACAAACAAGCACACGCACACGCATGCGCACACGCACACGCATAAACGCGCGTGGACGCAGACAGGTACACGCACGCACGCACACGCACGCACACGCATTCACACACGCGCGCGCGCCCAAACAAAATCAAACGCTGCTTACTTTCGCCTGTAATGTCGTGAACGTGTTACGCAACTTCACAAGCGTCTGATTTATCTTTACAGCTCTGGAGTGGTTGAACGGGTCGCACAGTCGCAAGGTTACGGTGCAGTTTGGTCCGTCGGACAGTCTGCTGGTGCTGAGCAGAAAGAACGACAAGCTGCGAAACATCAGCCTTCGAGAAATCTTCAACGTCATCGTCGAATCGAACCTCGACACGGAGAAAGCATGTCTGGCTCTCATACGCATCCCAAAGGACCACGACCTGGTAAGTGGTGCAACCTTTATTAACCGTCAAAATGACCAGCGCAGAAAAATCGTATCTCTGTGCAACAGACTCGTTGAGGTCAAATTATTGGAGGTGTTGTTAAGGTTGTAGCCCAGTTTTCTGTGTGAAAATCGCTGCCGCAGCAGGGCGGTTTAGCTTTGTATTTTTGAGTTTCGCCACGTCGTGGGTTATATCAGTAGTAACCTTGAATTGTGCGTGGATGATAAACGCGACATTAATATCAGTTCGTGAATACAGAATCACATCGTTGTAACAACCCGATGGCTCCGAATACGGTAGCAGAACCATATCAAAAATATCTCCTCTATAGTCTTCATCTCTTATTTCTAACCAAAAAAAGAAGAAGCGATTCTCTCAAGAACTCTATCCCGATAGGTATATGTTTGCCTACCGTCCACGATGATTCTCACTATCTTGAAATATTTAATTCCTGTTCTTTCCATCTTATTTCATAATAATTCAATAATATTAATAATAATAATAATTAAAAAATAAATAAAATAATAATAATGATGAGTCTCACTGATGATTCATTTAGGTACTACAGTTTAGCTCTACCAACAAGCGCAAGAATTTCCTCTCGATGTTCAATGATTTTCTACAGCGTCAAGGCAAGGCACTCGAAGTTCTTGGAACAATTGCTTCCAAGGTAGGCCCTACATAATTAAATATATAAGACAGATGACGATAGATTTACTGTATAATAACCGGTAAACAGCATACATAATAATAGCAGTCAATATTGACATTAAAGCTGATGATATTTTTAATCACAATTTTAAGCTAATAACTAATAACACCATGAAGTTAATAATAGAGAACTATCTAACGTATCGTTTAAGATGAGGATGTAGCATGAAAATTTGTGTTAGTCGAAACTACAGTTGGGCATTTCTGTCGTGTTTGAAGATGTACGAAACCGCCGAGACGAAAGAGAAACGACAGAAACGGCTCGAACACTTCTTCAAAGACGCATACAAAGAGGTGCACATCCGCTAATGTATTCAATTGTAACCACACAGCGCTGTATATTATATATCGTGCATCAAAGAGGCGTCACTGACTGGAAAAGGCTAAGATTGTTCTGAGCGGGAACGTTTGTGATGTGAGAAGATAAAACGCACTCTCTATGTATATGGCCGGGCGCCTACTAGTTAAGCGACCTAACAGCATTTCGTGCCCTGCTACTAATACCATTAATAAAGCTTTATTGATGTCAAGTCCATCCCGACCTTTTTTAGGCCTTCGGATTCGAAACAGCTAGCAGTAAAGACCCGGTCGCTGCTGAGGAGTTACTCAACACAGAACTCACGAAGGCGGAATTTGCCGAAGTGCTGGGCATGAAAGCCAATTCTCTCTTCATCGAAAGGTTATTTGCCGTGACTGATAGGGACAGAAGCGGTTATATCAGCTACAAAGACTTCCTGGATACGGTTATATTGTTCGCCAGAGGTAATATCCTAATAGCGCCCTAAGCGGATTGCTAATACAATGAGAGTTAACGAAGCTCACTACACCTGAGTAACACTACTCGTACTGATCACACGGCATAGGCACACTCGCGTGACAGCAATTTGTATATTACTACTTTCGCGGTGTAGAAAGGCCGAGGTGGTAATCGCGATGGTGGTGGTGGCGGTGGTCATCATCCGTTGGATTTATGAATTGTCATTCTGTTGACAGGAACCGCACTCGATAAGATGCGCGTTCTCTATAACATGCTGAACGTGTCGCAGGAAGAAAACCTGAGCATAGTCGACTTTGAGCAAATGATCAGGTACAGTCTTGAAAAAATACCGTCGTCTACGCAAAGACTCTACCCAGGCGTGTTTTTTATAGGAATCATTTGTATGTTAACGTGAAAATCTGTTGAAAACCCTTTTTCATTGATTAGTTGGTATGTATAATGACATATAGATGCGCGAGTAAAACTGCCTACATTAGCGCGTTTACACCGTACAGTCGTAACATCTGCTTTTTCGCCCGGAACACAACCCGATTAGATATTTATGATTCGTTGTGTGATCACGCAATCTTTGGAGGGCTATGATTGTTTAATTAAGCCCGATAATTAACGGATTAAGAGGCGTCCATTGTTTGCAGATCGTTGATTCAGACCACTCAGAGTGAATTCAGCGAGAGGAACGTACAAGACCTCGTGCAAGCGTGGTTATCGTCAGTCGGTCTAGCCGAAAAAACGGAACTGAATTTCGAGGACTTTAGAATTCTTCTACAAAAACACGAAAATGATTTGGGCAAGATGGGATTACACCTAAAAGGTTTGACAGACGGAAAACAGTTGAAAGCATACTCATGAATACGAAAAGAAACGCCGGCTGCAAAAAAACAGCCAGACATGGGCTTTCACCTTCAGCTGTAATAGCGTAGATAACATTTGAAAGGTTATGTGAGCGTATTTTCAATTTCACCGAGTCGCCTCGTTATATATAATAACATATATCTACATACATACATATTATATGTATGTGCGTGGCTGTATATTTAGTTGTATTGCAGAGAAACTTCTAAACTGTAAACCCTAATTCAACTAAACTTCAAAGGAAGCTCTTTATGTTACATCTGACACAAAGTGATTTTTTCTATTGTGTGACAGGTACGAAGCAAGTGTACGTGCCAAAACGAAGCGCACTGAGGTATATATCTATATACTAGTGTGGGTGGGTGTTGCCCGTGCTGCTTTCGCTTCCAAAATATGATCATGTTTTAGAAGAAAGTAGGAAATAAGAAGTGCTACTTCAATAATGCAGTTGTAAAGCAATAGTTTTTAAAAGCAAATATAACTGTGCAATGTTAATTATTAAACAGAATGTAAGGTAAGGAAACCTAACGTACTATAACCGTATATATTACCGTAACCGCACCATAATCGTTCGTACCTATATCTATCAAGAGCGTATAAAGAAGGCGCCTTCTTTATACGCTCTTGTATCTATCTATCTATCGATATATATATATATATATCGATAGATAGATAGACAGTTGGATATTTTACGCAGATATTTTGTGTATATTTTGAGATATTATTACACGCCACACGTTATCAAGATGGCGCTCGTGTCTATAACTGACTGCTACTAACTCGTCGCAGGACCGAGAGTTTTCGCGTCGATACGGACGTCTTTCAGCTGCAGTCGCGGCAGCCCTGGCTCAGACGTCGCTGGAGTTCGTTCATCACGTATCTAGAGGACAACCGACAGCACATCTTTTACCTCGCCGTCTTCTACATGATCTGCATCGCTCTGTTCGTCGAACGCTACACGTGTAAGTATTGTTGAAATTTTCGTCGAAAGTAAGTAAGTGAAAGAAAAGTGATTGCAGTGAAACTACCGCAGCCGTAGATTCTCTCCACGTGTTGTTAAAGCGGATGTACCGTGAGTAGTCGGAAGTCATATGAGAGTGCGGACTGAAGCTATACAGATATAAATTGTAGAATCACTTCACTCGCTATGGACACTGATTTAGTCGGAAAGTAATGTGAGAGTGCGAACTGAAGCTACATATATGTATATTCACTTCACTCGCTGAGGATACTGACTTTATTTAGTATTTAGTTTGAAAATACTATGCGAGTGCAGACTGAAGTCATACACCAATGAGTGATGTTACGGGATAGAGGCGTCTATACATGATGAAAAATCGCCCGGGTTGTGAGTCCATGCGATGCGAAACCACGTTAAAATTCGCGTTTTTAGGTTTTTTTTAAATTCCACATCTGACACCAGCATGTTGGATTGATTCAAACTTGAATCGCTGCGCAGACTCAAAAGTTTGGTTTATTAAACTCTATAACAGGTGGCCAAAACTTTTTATATCAAACCGCATGTAAGTAACTTCGCGAGTTAGCGTAACGACGACTAAACTTACCATGACGACTAAACCGCGTTCGATTGCCAACAACAAGACGTAGACTCAAGCCGGGAAATTCTCTCCGGGTAAAAAAAACTCGTGTTTTCTCAAAGCGGCGTTTAGTCGCCGTCGTTAAGAAAACACGCGGGTTTTTTGTACACCCAGCGGCGGGTTTTCAGAACTGGTATTTTTCGAAGCAGCGGGTTTTGTAATGATCGTGACAGCGCCGCATGCCTCTAATGAGATTACTAGTCTATAGTCGTGTCTCGCTGAGGGCTACGCACCGTACGTGCGCGGCGTGGCGGATAGGTGGCGCCATAATCACCGGTGCTCGGCCTGCTGCGTGTCTTGCATCACAGCAAGAGAGAGTGTGAGAGAGAGAGAGAATGGGGAGATGGAGAACTAGAGAGAGCGAGGAGGAGAGGGGCAGTAGGGCAGACGGATAGATAGACAGAGAGACAGACAGACAGACAGACAGACAGACAGACAGACAGACCAACAGACAAGATCAGAACAGACAGACAGACAGACAGACAGACAGACCAGACAGAGACAGAGCAGACAGAACAGACAGACAGACAGACAGACAGACAGACAGACACAGAC
>NW_014577070.1:1079588-1081614 GCF_000485595.1 Priapulus caudatus
GTTCGAGCCAAGTTTTCAGTACTTCCTGTATGCGACAATCCCAGGTTTGTTTGATATAAACAGGCTAAAGTAGTGCGATAAAGTGCGATCAGTACAATAAATACCCACAATAACCGCAGAACTATATACGCTTGAAACTTCATTCCATCGCAAAATATTCCCTCAACGAATTTTATTTTATTGAATTTCGCAAGCAAGTTTCTGCCACTCCTATCGTACACGCGTGAGCATTCGCATCTGTGTCTACAGGTCTGACTGGGCTCATTCTGGTCATACTCTGTTATGCGCTCTACATCTTCGCGACGCCCGTCGTCCGACTGAGAGCCTTTAAGACGTTTTGGACGACGCATCATCTCTACATATTGATCTACATCATCACCGTCATTCACGGATCCGCAAGGCTTAGCGGTGTATGTACATCGTCGCGTCATGATCATTCCTGCGCGCAAGCAAGCCGTCACTAATCAGCGAGGCGTCCTTTGTAGTTCACATCCACGTAATGAACACAGCTGAACTATTTTCGGCGCGCGTGTCTGTTCCGACGCCGTCTATTGTAGGTGCGTGTAATGGAAGAGACGGTGTGTGTAGGAGTGTGTGTAGGAAGAGACGGTAATGGCCGCGCTTCCTTCGCAGTCTTTTGTGCTCGCGAGTATGGAATGCGCGTTAGTTTAAAATATTTCCACGCGTACCCGTTTTCACTGCAGTCGTCGTCATTCTACATGTACGTAAGCGGCCCGATTGTGCTCTTCGCCATTGACAAGCTGATTACGATACGTAAGAGAAAGCTGGAATTGTCTATCGTCTGTGCGGAGTTACTTCCGTCAGGTACGTTGTTATACTGTTCGCGTTAGTTGTGAGCATGCATCTTACTAGAATGTCAACGTCGATCCGTTAGCCCAACGGTTGACGAGATTTCTATTTTCATTGCGATGACACGTCCGTAGAACTAACAGGTTCTATCACAGTATGAGCTTGAGATGGGATATCTCACCCGAGTTATTATCTGTAATGAGGGTGAGATATTTCCAATCTCAAACTCATACTGTGGTAGAACCTTTTTCTCGCATATTTCTTAATTTTTTTAATATTTTTTTAATATTTTTTTTTACTTTTTATTGCAGAAAGAACATTTCAGTTCAAATAGTAATTCAATATATTGCAAAATTTTATCAGCACATACAATCAAAATCTGCTCCAGCACCTAGTTCTATCATAATTATGTTATCATTAAAAATGATCCTCCCAATTTAAATACGCCTTGCTTATATTATACATGTGTTATTACCGTAGCCCAGTCCAGATTATAAACACGGTTCTTGGTTATATATACAGTTGTTACTTACCAAGTTATATTTTGAACACAAATTGACCACAGATTTACAGGCATAAATTACAACACATACTAACTAATGCTGCTACGTCCTGAAAAAACATACACGAAAGTGTCCTTCTAGATGCGCAGCAATATTTTGGCTCAGAAATCGCGTATTCTTGCTCCTCGTCGATGAATCATCTTCGTCGAGCTGGTCTTGATCTGACCGTCAGGACATGGCATGATTGTCCAGACGAGCTAAGTATTTACACATGTCTGTACATTTCAGTCGCACCTGGCAATGCCAGGACACAATTCTGGTAGCTTGCATACTCCTGAGAAACAAATTATAAGGCCAACAAAATCCAGAAAGAGGCCTGAAGCGTGCTGGCGTGTCCACTGGTCAGCCAGCCACCAGCCAGAGTTGTTTCATTCCTGATCGATCGGCGCCTTCCATATGCCATTTCCAACTGCTGAGGCGTCATTGTGTGCCTCTAAGGCTTCGGTTTCCGAAAAATTGCATGCGCGTGGTAATTGGCTCGCTGTACGTGTTTTCGGAACGCAGTTCATTGGCATGGAGGTAATTGGTGGGCCTCTCAATACTGCGCCCTCTCTTGCAGGACAGAATACGATGGTAATCGAAGGCTATTGGAAGTATCCTTTGGACGTAGACCTGGATGCATATAGGAGGCATCGTGATAATTCTCGAGCAGC
>NW_014577070.1:1082770-1109054 GCF_000485595.1 Priapulus caudatus
TAGCGGTCAACCACAGACACGGTGAATTGACTATTTACGGGCATGGGCAATGGAAGTTGAAAAGTCGACGGTTGAATTTAAATTTAAATTGAAGTTTGAAATTCAGCGTCTTGCGTTATGTTCATTGGTGCGTATATGATGAGCACATCTATTTCACTCGGGTATTGGGGCCTGCAGGGTTAGCAGAGAACGCATATACTTTTAGCGCTAGGTTCATATATTGCATAGATAGCATGTCAGATTATTTCGTATATTTATTATTATTATTATTTGATTTGCATGTCCTTATATTTATTGAATTTTCTTTTCCACGATGCGTTACGGTCTTTAGGTATCTCGTGTATAGAAGTAAAGCTTTAGTAGTTTTTGGCTTTAGTGCTTTAGTAAAGCTGTTTAGCAGAGGCTGAAATGTATAACAGCTCCATTATAACTTTTACGGTTTGTCGGCTCATTTATAGTTGAATTGGCAAAGAAAACATTACTAGCCATGTACATCAAAATTAATAACAATTTCAAACTTAGTAATTTGTTTATGCAAATAACATATATTAATAAATTTCCATATCATTCTTATTTAAATAAAATGTCTTTAAGATGCAATTTTGCGAATAGGTGTCTATGGTTTACAGTTTTTACAATTTTATGTGTAAAGATATGAATATTTATTTTTGCGGAGATTATTATTATATGCACACGTTTACGGTTAATAGTGAGTATCAACGCTCATTCATGGTATTATAAAGCAAGAAAGGTAAATAAGGAAATTAACTAGGAAAAATAAACAAATGACCGCTAAACATTGGGTTTGCACGGGTAAATGCGGTTTTTAATGGTTTTCGATGAATGTGTTCTGGCAATACAAAATGTGAAAGAATTTCCGGAAAGAGTTAGCACATACTAGTTGCAGGATAACCGTCTATTTACACCAAGGAAATTGAAGGCATATTCTTAGTATTTACAGCTTTCGAGAACGGTGAACAGAGGTTTATAGCCATCTGATTTTAATTTTGTTACATTGATGAGGTATTAGCACTGGCCTGAATGCGAGAATGTTCTGAAATCGTTAGAAGGGCTGAATGGACGAGTACTACACAATCGGGCGAGTTACTTCTTTACAAGCATTGCCTCTGTATTGGGAAGTCAACGGTCTTTTGATGTCTGCGACCAACCTGCCAACGGATAAATAAGATTGGAGTTAATGAAAATTCAAAAGTATTCTAAGCCGACAATTAAAAACAATTAAGCTCTCGTTATATCGGACGGAAAGAACGTGGTCAGCAAAACGCGTTTTCCTTTACCAACTCGTGGGTGAACGCCACGTGCTAGGAGGGTAAAGACGAACTCTGGACGAAAACACGCTGTATTATCCCTGAGCATATATATAAAGGAGAGCGAGAAAATCTTCAGGAAAGCGCAGCCAGTCCTTGGCGTATGTCGACGTCGGATTGCTTTGGACGGGCATTCCAAAACTTGGCGCGAGAGTAGTCAGGGAGCACATGAGGCAGCCTGATGTTGGTGGGCGTACTGCTGGGTAGCCTAGAACTTCAGCATCATCGGACGCAACGACGACAAAGTCACTAGTTAACGACGGTTGGGCCCAAACGAATACAGGAATTGAAAAGCGAGTTTTTTGAATGCCGAAAATAACCGATTCAACGAGTCGTAGATGTTTACATAGGTATTCGATACGGTGCGCCCGCAGATAAAAGTTTTTAGGGGAAACGCGCTGCTAATTGAACGCTTAATTACTTATTACAGTCAAAATTGCGGCGGGTAGCATGCATAGGAAAATTAATACGAACTGTTCGTAGGCGAAGTGGGCCAGCATCAGCTCATTGCACTTCCTCAGGAGTCTCAGCGCATGCCGGTAACGCCAACATCGAAAGAGCCGCTGGAAAAGTCCCTTGTGCTCGGTTGGGGGGTGTCGATCTGGTCGTACTGAAAACAGGTTGTAAACTCTGACCGATTACAGATAGATTCGCCGAGTTGTGAAAGAAGCGAGGAATTCCAAAAATGGTTTGCTAATAATTAAATTTAAATTAATTAAATTTCTAAACAGGTTTCTGAAGCAAAAGCTGTTATAGCCTTTTAGGGCGTTTGTAAATTAATAAGTAACGATTAAATAAATGTGTTCGATTTAATAATTCTATTGCAAAACACATGGTTAGCGCTCGGCCTAGCAAATTACACGACGACAATCTACGACGAATATTTATGTCAGGATAACGGAGATCCGATTCGCGCAAGTACTTACGAAAGTTCAGCTGAAGGCTCGTTTGTCCAGACAATTACGCCTCAGGACTGTGGTAAAGGCATCGGTGATGGTTGGTTGTCCACTGTGCTGACCGACACGAGATGAATCTGTGCTACCAATGCGATGCATGACGATTTGATGAGCGCCGCGAGCGGGTCTCTATAGGTGACTGGACGAAGAATCGCGTCCTCCGGCTCGGGTGTTATCCAAGCCTCGCGCGCGATTGGGATGCTGCGTTCGGGGGCTGTGCCCAAGTAGAAAGACGCCACATTTCTTGAACCTACCTCTTCCTTGCCCAGGTGTAAACATTTTATTTCTGTGTCTATCGTTGGATTTAAAATGGTTCGGCGGAGCCGTGTAAAAAACACGTTGCGTTTGTATGATTGTTAATATACCGACAATTAATGGATATTGTGTACTATATGCAAGACCCCCCCGCTTTGCCATCCGTGTGAACCCGGTTGGTCAGCCATAGCAGGTGATTGCAAGCTGGCCTACGTGCGGTGAACTCAGGTCTTCTCATTTCGGAAAAACAGGCAAGACAGCCCAAGGTTTTTTGTACGTTTTTACTTTTAATCTTAGTCTGTATTTTTATCGCCGCCCACAAAAAACTGGTTGCTCGATCGCTATTAAATTTGACCCTTTGATTTTAACAATAGGGGCGTGACCCCATTCGACCTCGTTTAGTTATTCAATCTCTCACTGGTAAATCGATTAAAAAAAAATAACGTCATGCGGCGGTGTGCATATGTTTGCACTGAAGGATTTTTGACGGTGATGCTACAATACACACTTTTGGTATGGTGATATTAGTTGAGACATGAGAGAAATTGTTGCACTTTGTAGGCCGGTGCTTTCAATGTAGGCGCGCGTGAAATAGAAAGGCGTATTTATTAACATACTGCAGGGAGCTCATCTTAACAAATAAAAGATTGCTTGAAGTCAGATATGTTAACCCGTAAACACGGTCGGGCGCGTCCGCCATAAAATGAGCTGTTTAAAGACGTTTAAAGCCTCTTCAGTATAATATAATCACCCATATCGTCAACAAAACGTCTGTTTTACGAACGGCTTTATGGCCTAACGCATATATGATTTAATGTATGGCTTACATCAACTCCGAAGAAGCTTCTCTATGTTCCTCCTTATATAATTCTTAAGTTAGCTGCACATCCCATCTTATTACAACAAAATTTATTGGAAACTATTAAATAAAAAAAGCAACTGTAAACAACCAACTGGAAGAACAAACTTCCGGCGCCTTTCTTTTATTACGTCATTATCTGTGCATTAACGTGAATTCACATGTCTAATAACGTTTACAGTATAGTATATCATATATATAATATATATATATAAGTATATATATATTCGCACTATAGAGCGCCGCCGCTGTGTAAATGTACCAGATATAATCGACCAGAAACAGTTCTTTTCTAAATGGGTAATAGTAAGGTGGCAGTGAAACAAGTAGAATCCGCAGCATATGATAAATTTTTTTTTTTAACGTCGCGGCTTCTCTTTCATGTTTCGATATGGAGCTTGGATGAGGTTGCAGCACACGGTTGGCTGATGGCGTATCCATCTAATTCTTCGCTTTTCCGTTTATGCTGGTGTAGCGGAGATGTCAACTTTGGATTTAGTCCACGAAAAAGTGTACATTTATGTCTCTTTAGTTCCTTATTAACACAACTTGTATTTCTCTTATAGTATTCCTGACGATTTTATAATCGCTAGCACATAATCTCTACACGATTAGGGGGAGAGTGGGCTTAAAAGAGTGTAAAATGTTACATGTCATACACGCGTGAGTATATATATCCGGTAGGATAGATACTTTGAAGCCCCGGAAAACACACGATTTCCTTCCGGATAAATGACACAATTGAATTAATGAACATGCCGATCGTATTGAACGGCGTGAGGTCGAGCACAGGCAGTGCACCAGGGTAGGAAACTATATAGTTCTAAATTTCCTATTTCTCATAAGCTTATGAAATTGTTGAATCAAAGATATATAAACCCTAATGAACACCTTCTTTACATATTGTTTTTCTTTCCCACCTCTTTAATATCCCTCTAATTTCACCCCTTTTTTATGTGGCGCCAATGTGTATATTATTTTTATATCTATTAGGTTTAGTTACGTATGTGCAATTTGAATACTATTTACAGCTGTGTGTAATAGAATCATTGGTAAACAGTTAGTTACCCTAACGCCATAGTTTCACAGGGAGAGAAACACAACATATGACGAGCGTAAATAGCTCATGCATAAAAACGTGTATGATCTTCCTCGGTGACAAAAAAAACTTGCCCCAAACGGCGTTGTCTTGCCAGGTTCGAGAGGAGGAGCACTGACCTTACTCCACGTAGGACAGCGATGATTCCTGCGAATAGATGCATTATAGGGGTTACAATATCGCAGGAGGAGGTGCTCCAAGTCATACTTAGGCGTTGGTTAATAAGAATCACAATCAACATATGTACGTGTACAAACATGAGCGATTTTTCAGGACAATGTTTAGATAAGGAATTATACGTGAGAAAGAACACGACACTTTGACACACAGCGAAAGAAGAAAAAACGAATTCCGAAACCATTATCTTTTCATCAGGTGAAAACACATTTCGCCACCAGCCGCCCTGGACGATGGGACACAATTCTTATGATCTTGATCTTCTCTATATAAGGTCCAGCGTCGTCGTTCTTGACCGCATCTGAAATTTGCACTCAGAGATTCTACTTCGTGTTCAGGAACAGCACAGTGAGCAAGGATGGGCGAACTACGCAGTCCCCGAGCCATACCGATGGGAGACCAGCTTCATGGTGGTCTGTTAAGTCGAAAATGTGCATACGGTGCTATAATAGCTGAGCGATGGTTTGCCCTAAGCGTCATCATTTCTTCATAATATATTGAACGTTCGGCGCACGCGAATGTAAAATGAAAAATTTTATATAGTTTCATTGACAACCCATTGTATTTGCTTGGTTTTTGCGTTTCAGTTACGAACGGTCTGGGACGATGAGCACAAGGGTCTCTGTCAGAGCCTGCTGCCCTATTTCGGTACCACCGCAACTCAAAGGCCGCCTCTGAAGAAGTGCCTGGTCTGTATGGTTTTCCCACTTCAAACTACGAGCAGCGTAGTCGAATGCTGTTCGGCTACATTACTGATAGCTATTACACTTTCAAGCTGCATTTATTGATGTTTGAAATGTTGGTGTTATGTGTGTGGGTGTGTGGTGTGTGTGTGTGTGTGTGTGGTGTGGTGGGGTTGGGTGTGTGGTGTGTGTGATGTGTGTGTGGTCGTGAGCGACGGGTGCTGTGTGTGTGTGTGTGTGGGGTGGGGTGGTGTGTGGTGTGTGTGTGTGTGGGGTGTGTGTGTGTGTTGGTTGCGTGGGTGGGTGTGTGTGTGGTGTGTGTGTGGTGTGTCGTGTGTGTGTGTGTGTGTGTGTGTGGCGGCAACTGTGTGTTGTAAACCTGACTAATTAATTAGACCACTCTATGATTTTCTTGCCATATGACATCATGAAGCAGGGGCCAAACTAACGCGCGGCTTCAAGGGAGCACAACAGACACAACGACGGATTCAATTGCCATCTTTGGCAAGCTGGTCCGCCCGGTAACGCGATGTGAAAGTCTTTTACTGCAAGATACTGTGTACGTTGATGATATTCGAACACTGCCAAGCAAAATTAATTTAAATATCTGCTCGTGCGAACGCAGTACGCGCACTAACAACCACTTAGGTTTTTGCTTCTCGCTGTGTGCTCTTCTCATCGTCCGTAGTGGCTCAGCTCGATGGACGGCCAAACAGATAGCTAGAGGAAAAAAATCAGCAATTAACGGCTAAATACCGACTTTAATGCCGGTTCAACTACCACTCCCCATCTCTTCTCATATACAGTCGCCTGGTGCCAGCCACATCAAGAACAATGACTTCGCGTTACAGCAGGCAGCTGTAAGATGTGCCCAATGTTTTTTTATCGATTTCGCTGTCTCTTTCTCTGGCACAGCTGACCATCGCTGCAATACGCAGGCTTCTGGACCATTTTACTATATACGACTTAGCTATTGTCACAGCTTATCTAACTGAAACATAATGTTACTTTGCCATGGGCGTAAGCCGAATTGCTTATCGTTAAATGCCTACACATCACGCATTGTTAGCGATTGCGTTCCCAGCTAATACATACGATAAGTTTTCTATTCAAATTGCCAGTTTGTTTCCAGTTTCAGATTTCCTATTTCGAAAACGCCATGGCAATACGTAGTAAAATATACGCTTACTTAACCTAACTACCGTAAGTTCATCATGAGTCATATACATGTTGTTTTTAACATTTATTTATTTTCACAAATATATTCAAACACGTTGAATTTGGGCTTCTTTGCTTTAAATTCCAGATTCAATAAAATCCATTTGGTCTCTCACATATTAATGCTTTTGTTTCACTTGCTTTTCACATTTAATGATTCTCTAATGCAAGAATGAAGATGAACATATGTTATTATGTAGAGGAAATCTAAAGATTATACAAAAGCGTTTAGTTTACAGCTACATTATAAAAAATAATCGACAACATTATGTGTTACCGCTTGGTAATAGAGGCAAAACATTAGCCGAAATAGATTGCAAAAACCGCACAGCGTGGGATAAACAAAATTATAATACCGCAAATGTGGGCTCAAACGCGGAAAAAGTAAGAATTATTTTGGAATTATGGAAAGTTTTCGGCATTTAGTTTATTAGGTTAAATATTTTTACTGCATCGTTCATGCCATGTATATCACATATACACAACCACGACTACACAAGCATGCTGCACTCGTACGCGGGTGAACACACGCACGCCACGCACACCGATGCGCAAACTATTGACATACACACTATATATAATATAATCAGGAGCTGAATAATAGTAGATTTCTTCGTATTATTCACTCCTGATATTATCTTAGGCAGGTTTTTGCCTTCTTCATTTAATTTATAAACGAAAAAACAATTTTTCAATTAACATTGGTCATTAGTAATAATTTATATTCAGCAGAGTTTTCTACTAACAAAGTCGCTAATTGACGTTTTGTTTCTCATTTCATTTCTTTCTGGTCAAATCTTACTAAACGGCTCCTTCGTGTCAGAATAGGGAATATTCCTTTCATCGAGTCGGACGACTGGCAATCGGTGGGATCGTTTTCCTAATTCCGATCGTTAGTCTTTGCGATGAGTGGCTAGATATTGACGAGACGTGTGGGAACTGTGACTCAAACTCTCCCAATGTTATACTCAGCATGTAGTAGCCTGTTTAAAACTGCAAACTAAATTTCTCGACGAGTCGTTAAAATAAACACAGGGTTGGATTGTTATATACAGTTGTGAAACTGAATCGTGCCATATGTATTTTAAAGTTCTCATAGCAGTGCATAAATTTCGAAGTTGGCGGCGTCGTGTTCACTTCTGCGCATGCGCGGCGGATGGAGTTTGTGAGCAGCAGGTGGTCCGCCAGCTAAAACGCCCACATCTTATTACCTGAGTGAACAAATGAAATACACACCATTATATAATATACACACACACGCACTTACGCACTGCATGCAAGACCCCCACACACATGTATTATATATACTATACATATATAAATAATTAGTAACATAGAAATATATGGGCTGCTCAAATCTTTAATTAACATGCCTTTTTTGAGAACATTGCTCTTCATCGGCTATACAAGGTTATTTCCATTTTATTGTTTCTCTTATAGCCTGATACAAAAGATCATACTCTCGAAAAAGCGGCATAGCTAGTATTAAAAATTTTCGACACCTCATTTATATTTTCTATTGTTCTAGGATATATATATATATATATATATATATATATATATAGTAATATATGATGTGTGTGTATTATGCATCAAGGAGATCATTTATTTGATGTGTTTTTGTAACAGTTCTGACACACATTTGAACGTATTATTATGATTGCTATTGATATGATATACTGTATACTGGCTTCACACGTCTCAAATATATAGTTAATATTTCACACCTCGTGTTAATTCATACCACTCGTTCGACTTCGCTCTCGGATATGTTATTCATGATTTGAATGGAGGTGAGACTTACACGGTGGATGGTTTTGCGCTCGCCACAACTTGAAGGCATTTCGGCGAACTGTGGCCGAGGCCGAAGTAGCATGGATTTTTAGCTTCAGCCGTGTGAATATACTCCGCCTTGAAGAACGATTGAAATGCTTTTCACATATGTACTAAAAACAAAAACTTAGAAGGGCCGTGATTAGATAGCTACTTTTGCAAGTGCTTACAAGTGGACATTTTAAAAAATATTTTAACTATAGTAAGAAGTGTTTTAACATGGGAAAAGTTGTGCTGGTAACAAAAGGGGAGAGAGCGCAATTCTCTTGTTTTGGCCTTAGGATTTGCTGATTACTGTACGATGAAATATAGCGATTTATATAAAAATTAATTTTGATTGATGAGCCAGATTTTACAGCCAATGTAACAATAAGCTCGAGGTGGAAATCTCTTTATTCGTCCTTACAAAAATTGAATTATTTCAAGGTTGAAATGTGAAGTGAAAACACACGATGATGCGACATGCATCGCGATCTTACATACCAAGCAGCATGTTCTAAGATCGAGGTTGTCGAAGTATTGCGGATGAAGATTTGAACGTCTATGACGCGTCCACTGATATCCCGTTCCTTCCAACGCTTAGCGCAACAACGTCCACAAAAGTATCCATTCCCAGCCTGCGTGGGTGGGGCAATATCCAGAGGAAGTAGCACCTATGCGTATGTACACGAACGGTTGATATGTACATGTACGTATAACGTGATGTACATCACTATATCACCCTGTTGAACTATATTCTCGATTGTGCGCTAGATGGCGCTCGTATGTTATGATTTAGCGCAGAAAGCGAGATGCGCTCGAAATGAAAATCGAGCGTGTATTAAACGGAACACCTCTGTAAAAGACAGGACAACTTGTAAAGTCTGTTTTGGCATTACGTGGCGTGGCATATAACACGTGAAACCACGCTTCTATAGAACGAAACACCTGTCTATAAAGACACTATTGGCGTTTCCTTCTAGTATACGCGATTAACACGTTGAAATTGTCACCTTTCTACAGTGACGGCCCGCTGTAGCGATTCGTAGATGTTCGTAGCAAAATCGACAGTAAATAGATGCGTACGGGGTGACACGCGCGATCCGCGCTTCTCTATCATGACGGCCAACCTCGTACTTGCTACCAAAATTTTCGCCCCGATTACGCCCGCCCCGGTTATGGACCATCAACTTGAACCGTATAGATGAACAAAAATATACCATCCGTCATTATCAGCAAAGCGTGTCACAGCTACGACGATACAAGACATTCGAGAATATTCGATATAATAGTAAAAACTACTTTGTTTCTGAATAGATTCCATGTTACCCGCATAATTACTAACTATAATCGTGTATAGCACTGCACATTTACATTGCACACGGTCCTTTATCGTTAGGTTCCGGGTGCAGCTAGCTATAATATAGAAATACAGAAATACAATATATAAAGAAAATGAAATAAAATTATATTATATATATATATGAATATTTCGTGTTATATGTATGTTATTATATATATATATATTTATTTATTTAATAAATTAAACCGGTCGGCTGTATAATAAAGTTGTCGTCGCGGATACAAGTAATCATCAAACTATATATTATCATCATATATGATAAATAATATAAGGATTTTTTCTGCTATTTGCTTAAAAACAAAACATTTGTTTTTCATTCCTATAGTATTATTTTTGTTAATATTCTTTTGTATATATATATATATATATATATATATATATATGCGTGTGCGTGTGTGTGTGTGTGCGTGTGTCTGTGTTTGTCTGTCTCTGTCTCCCTGTCTCCCCCCCTTCTCTCTCTGTTTGTGTATATAAACTAATATAAATATTTAATAATATATAATTGCGTCGCATCACGTGCTGCACTATACCGTTGGATAGGTCATTCCCATGAGATTCGCCGGGTCCAGAATGTTCCGCAGCCTCCACGTCCATCGTCCGTACGCTTCACGCTGATGGAGGAGATATTTCTCAGCGGCGGCCGACGGTCGGAGGGAGTGTCAGAGAGTGGTACTCGTCCGGACATACGGCCGGGCAGCAGACGCGCACCCACTGACCGGATCGATACAGGAAGCTGGGAGGTCGATTAAAGACCACCTTCGTCACATCTGTAACGACGAGCAAGCCGTGCACCTAAATGCCGCTAAATGTGGGTAATAGGTCTAACGCACGCACGCGCGCATGCACGAACGAACGCGCACTAACGCACGACCACACGCAGGCAGACAGACAGACAGGCAGAGCAGACAGACAGACAGAGCGAGACAGACAGGGACAGACAGACAACAGAGCAGAACAGACAGACAGACAGACAGACAGACAGACAAGCAACAAAAAACACGCACGCAGCGCACGCACCACGCACGGCACGCACTGCACGCCCCACGCACGAACGACCACGCACGCGCACACACACAGCACACGCACGCACACACACACACACACACACATAACAACAACTCGCTATCATCATTAAATTTAGCGCAAATGTAATTATTATACATAATATACCTAGCGTGAGTACGAATTATAACACCTGCAAATTACATGGTTTCCATCGGCACAGATAAGTAGACACAGATTAGCGCAACGATGCTATTATCACGCGATGTTTTTCCTTGTGAAAATAATAATATTATCAGCGAATATATAATTACATAGTAGATGAGCTCGTTCCATTCTACTATGTAATATGTCTTCGCTGATATTATTAACCTATAGATGTTCTTTTCTCGCATACTAGGTATGAGATATCCCCGAATACCCGAGAGAAATCCTCGGATAACTTCACACCAATGTTTATCTGCACTTTTAATCCAATATTTTTCTAATTACGAAGGTCAGAAAAGTCACCTTTACAGTTTTGCAATCCAATACTAGTAAAATTAATTAATAAAAATAAAAAATAATAATAAAAATAAATTGGATGAAATATAATGTACCTGATATTACATGCCTACCATGGGATACTAGCTAATACCAAAAATTAAACCTAAAACCTAAAATGTTCAAAATCTAAGTTTTGTTCCCAAATATCAAAATTAGGGGGTATGGTTGAACTTTGCCAAGATATGTGCCACAAACAACCACCATATTACAAAGTAATGATATATTCCAATGCAGTGGGTCCTTGTGAAGTTTTTGATGGGTAATATGTTACTCTGGGAGTTTTCATTTGTGAATTATTGACAGAAACGTGCAATGTGAAATTTTGAAGTCAAAGCGATTTCTGCCACTTTTTCACTAAAGTTTTTTAGACGCATTTTAACATAAAGGCGTGTGCAATGTAAATGTGCAGTGCTATAACGATTATAGTTAGTAATTATGCGGGTAAACATGAATCTATTCAGACAAAGTAGTTATACTAATTATATCGAATATTCCGATGTCTGTTTCGAGCTGTGACACGCTTTGCTTATGACGGAATGTATATTTTTGTTCACTATAGGTTCAAGTTGATGGTCCATACGGGGGCGGTAATCAGGAATGGTACAAGTACGAGGTGGCCGTCATGATAGGAGGCGGGATCGGTGTCACCCCGTACGCATCTATACTGTCGGATCTTGTCTACGGAACATCTACGAATCGCTACAGGGGCGTCACATGTAGAAAGGTGACATTCAACGTGTAATCGCGTATACTAGAAGGAAACGCCAATAGTGTCCTTTATAGACAGGTGTTCGTTCTATAGAGGTGGTTTCACTGTATAAATGCCACCCAACGGTAATGCCAAAACAGACCTTTACACAGTTGTCTGTTTTACAGAGGTGTTCGTTAATACACGCTCGATTTCATTTTCGAGCGCATCTCGCTTTCTGCGCTAAATCATAACACGAGCGCCATCTAGCGGCACAAATCGAGAATATGTTCAACAGGGTGATATAGTGTGTACTCACGTTATACGTACATGTACATATCAACGTCCGTGTACATACGCATAGGTGTACTTCCTCTGGATATGCCCCACCCATCGCAGCTGGGAATGGTTTGTGGACGTGTTGCGTAGCGTTGAGGAACGGGATATCATGGACGTCATAGACGTTCACATCTTCATCACGCAATACTTCGACAACTTCGATCTTAGAACCATGCTGCTGGTATGTAAGATCGCGATGCATGTCCATCATCGTGTGTTTTCACTTCACATTTCACTTGAAATAATTCAATTTTGTAAAGGACGAATAAAAGATTTCCACTCGAGCTTATTGTTACATTGCTGTAAAATCTCGGCTTCATAAAATTAATTTTTTATATAAATTCGCTATATTTGCATCGGTAATGTAATAGCAATCCTAAGCCAAACAAGAGAATTGCGCTCTTCTCCCCTTTTGTTACCGCACAATTTCCATGTTAATCCCACTTCTTTACTATAGTTAAAATATATAAAATGTCACTTGTAAGACTGCAGAAGTACTATTAATCACGTTCTATTTTTTTCGTTTCTAGTACATATGTGAAAAGCATTTCCAATCGTTCTTCAAGCGGAGTATATTCACCGGCTTGAAGGCTAAAAATCACTTCGGTCGGCCACAGTTCGCCGAAATCTTCAAGTTTGTGCGAGCCAAACATCCACGTGTAAGTCTCAAATTCATCATAATAACATATCCGAGAGCGAAGTTCGAACGAGTAGTATGATTACACGAGGTGTGAAATATTAACTATATATTTGAGAGTGTGAACAGTAACAGTATATCATATCAATAGCATCATAATTATATACGTTCAAATGTGTGTCAGACTGTTACAAGCACATAAATAAATGATGCTCTCTTGATCATAATACATATATATATATATATATATATATATATAGAACAATAGAAAAATATAATGAGGTGTCAAATTTTAATTAGAATGATTTCGAGAGTATGACTCTTTATCAGGCTATAAGAGAAACAATAAAATGAAATAACCTTGTATAGCCTGATGAAGAGACATGCTCTCAAAAGCATGTTAATTAAAATTTGACAGCCCATATATTATTCTATTGTTCTATATTTATATATGTATATATATATATACATGTGTGTGGGGGTGCTTGCATGCGTGCGTAAGTGCGTGTGTGTGTATATATATATAATGTGTGTATTTCAATTTGTCACTCAGGTAAATAGAGTGGGCGTTTTTAGCTGCGGACCACCTGCTCTCACAAACTCCATCGGCAGCGCATGCGCAGAAGTGAACACGACCCGCCAACTTCCGAACTTTATGCACTTCTATGAGAACTTTTAAATATGGCAGATTCAGTCCACACTGTATATACAATCTAACTCTGTGTTTATTTAACGCTGTCGAGAATTTAGTTTGCAGTTTTTAACAGCTACTACACTGCTGTAAACTTGGGAGAGTTTTGAGTCACAGTTCCACACGTCCGTCAATATCTAGCCCCTCATGCCAAAGACACGATCGGATTAGAACGATCACCATTGCCAGTCGTCCGACTCATGAAGGAATATTCCTATTCTGACCGAAGGAGCGGTTTAGTAACATTTGACCAGAAATAAATGAATGAGAACAAAACGTAATTAGGACTGTTAGTAGGAAACCTGCTGAATATTAAATTATTACTAATGACCAATGTTAATTGAAAAATTGTTTTTCGTTTATAAATTAAAATGAAGAGGCAAAACTTGCATAGATAATATCAGGAGTGAATAATAGAGAAATCTCTATTATTAACTCCTGATTATATTATATATAGTGTGTATGTATGTTCGCGCATGTGTGCGTGCGTGCGTGTGTTCACGCGTACGAGTGCATGCATGCTTGTGTACGTGGTTGTGTATATGTGATATACATGCATGAACAATGCATAAAATATTTAACTTAATAAACTAATCCGAAACTTTCCATAATTCCATATTCTTTCTTTTTTCCGCGTTGAGCCAATTTGGGGTTTATAATTTTGTTATCACGTGTGGCGGGTTTTTGCAATCTATTTGCGGTAGTTTTGCTCTTTACCAGCGTACACTAATGTTGTCGATTATTTTTATAATGTAGCTGTAACTAACGCTTTTGTATATCTTTAGATTTTCTCTCTACATAATAACATATGTTCATTTCATCCTTGCATTAGAGAAGTCATTAAATGTGAAACAAGTGAAACAAAACATTAATATGTGAGAGACAAATGGATTTTATTGAATTGGAATTTAAACAAAGAAGCGCTAAATTCAATGTTTGAATATATTTGTGAATAATATGTAAAAACAACATGTATATAACTCATGATGAACTTACGGAAGGTTAGGTAGTAGCGGTATATACTAACGTATTGCCATGGCGTTTTCGAAATAGGAAATTGAAACTGGAAACAACTGGCAATTTTGAATAGAAAATTATCGGTAGCCTATGTATTAGCTGGGAACGCAATCGCTTACATGCGTGATGTGTAGGCATTTCACGATAACAATTGCTTACCCATGCAAAGTACATTGTGTTTCAGTTAGAAAGCTGTGACAATAGCTAAGTTCGTATATAGTAAATGGTCCGGAAAGCTCTGCGTATTGCAGCGATGGTCAGCTGTGCAGAGAAAGAGACAGCGAATCGAAAAACATTGGGCGTCACATCTTACAGCTTGCCTCTGTACGCGAAGTCAATGTTCTTGATGTGCTGCACCAGCCTGTAATGAGAAGAGAGGGGAGTGTAGTTGAACCGCATTAAAGCGGTATTTACTCGTAATTGCGTGATTTTTTTCTCTAGCTATGCTGTTTGCCTCCATCGGAGATGAGCCACGGACGATGAGAAGGAGCACACAGCGAGAAGCAAACTAAGTGGTGGTTAGTGCGCGTACTGCGTTCGCACGAGCAGATATTGTGAATTAATTTTGCTTGGCGTGTTCGATATCACACGTACCAGTTCTTGCAGAAGAAGATTTCCTCGTCGGTTACCGGGGCGGACAGCTTGCCAAGATGGGCAATGAATCCGTCGTGGTGTTCCTTGTGCTCCTTGAAGCCGGCGTAGTTTGCCCTGCTCATGATGGTCTAGCAAGAAAATCATAGAGTGGTCTATTAATAGTCAGGTTTACACACACACACATACACACACACACACACACACACACACACACACACACACACACACACACACACACACACACACACACGGGCCACACACACACACACACACACACACACACACACACACACACACACACACACACACACACATACACACATAACATTCAACATTCAACATTAATAAGCACTTGAAGTGTAATAGCTACAGTAATGTACCGACACATTCGACCTACCTGCTCGTAGTTGAAGTGGGAAACCATCAGATCCAGGCACTTCTTCAGAGCGGCCTTTGAGTTGCGGTTGGTACCAATAGCAAAGAGGCTCTGGAAGAGACCCTTGTGCTCATCGTCCAGACGTTCGTACTGAAAGCAAAACCAGCAAATACAATAGGGTTGTCAATAAAAGCTATATAAAATTTCATTTTACATCGCGGTGCCAACGTTCAATATATTATGAAGAAATGATGACCTTAGGGCAAACCATCGTCAGCTATTATACAAACGTATGCATTTTCGACTTACGAACACCATGAAGCTGGTCTCCCATCGGTATGGCTCGGGGACTGCGTAGTTCGCCATCTTGCTCACTGTGCTTTCTGAACACGAGTAGAATCTCTGAGTGCAAATTCAGGATGCTGGTCAAACGACGCGCTGGACCTTATATAGGAAGATCAGATCAAAGAAATGTGTCATCGTCCAAGGGGGTGGTGGCATGTGTTCACCTGATGAAAAGATAATGGTTTCGATCGTTTTTTCTTCTTTTCGTGTGTGTAAAGTGTCGGTGTTCTTTCTCGTATAATTCCTTATCTAATTGTCCTGAAAAATCGTCATGTTGTACGTAATTATGTTGATGTGATTCTAATTAACAACCCTAAGTATGACTTGGACACCCCTCCTGCGATATTGTAACCCCTATATGACATCTATCGCAGGATGCATGCTGTCTACGTGAGTAAGGTCAGGCGTCCTCCTCTCGAACCTGGCAAGACAGCGTTTTGGGGGCAAGTTTTTTTGTCACGAGTGAAGATTATCACGTTTTTATCATGAGCTATTTTACGTCGGTCATATGTTGTGTTCTCTGTGAACTATGCGTTAGGGTAACTAACTGTTACCAATGATTTATTACACCCAGCTGTAATATATTCAATTGCAATAACGTAACTAACTAATAGATATAAAATATATACACATTGGCGCCAACAATAAAAAGGGGGTGAAATTAGAGGGATATTAAAGAGGTGTGAAGAAAACAATATGTAAAGAAGGTGATCATTAGGGTTATATATCTTTGATTCAACAATTTCATAAGCTTATGAGAAATAGACTATATAGTTTCTACTGTGGCACTGCCTGTGCTCGACTCAATACGAATGCATGTTAATTAATTCATGTGTCATTTTATCCGAAGGAAATCGTGTGTTTTCCGGGGCTTCAAAGTATCCATCCTACGGTATATATACTACGGTGTTATGACATGTAACATTTTACACTTTTAACACTTTCTCCTATCGTGTAGAGATTATGTGCTAGCGATTATAGAAATCGTCAGGAATACTATAAGAAATACATTGTGTTAATAAGGATAAAGATGACATAAATGTAACTTTCGTGGAAAATCCAAAGTTGACATCTCGCTTAACAAGCATAACGGAAAAGCGAAGGAATTAGATGGATACGCATCAGCCAACGTGTGCGAACTCATGCCAGCTCATATCGAACACAGAAAGAGAGCGCGAGTTAAAAAAAAAATTTATCATGATGCTGGGATTCTAACTTGTTCACTGCACTTCTATTACACCATTTAGCAGACGTTTCTGGTCGATTATATCGGTACATTTCACAGCGCGGGCTCTATATGCGAATATATATATATATATATATATATATATATATAGCATGTAAACGTATATTAGACATGTGAATTCACGTTAATCAAGATAATGACGTAATAAAAGAAAGGCGAGTTTTGTTTTCAATTGGTTGTTTACAGTTGCTTTTTTTATTTAATAGTTTCAATTAAACTTTGTTGTAATAAGTATGGATGTGGCAGCTAACTTAGAATTATATAGAGACTATAGAGAAGCTTTCTTCGGAGTTGATGTAGCATACAGTAATCATATATCGTTAGGCCATAAAGCCGTTCGTAAAACAGACGTTTTGTTGACGATTGGTGTGAGTATAACTGAAAGGCTTTAGCGTTTAGCAGCTCTTTATGGCGGACCGCCACGACCTGTTACGGTGTTAACATATCTGACTTACAATCTTTTATTTGTTAAGACGAGCTCCTGATATGTTATAATACGCTTTCTATTCACGCCTACAAAGTGCACAATTTCTGTCATGTCTCACTATATCCACCTATAACCAAAGTGTGTATTGTACATCACCTCAAAAATCCTTCATGCAACATATGCACACCGCTGACGTTATTTTTTTTTAATGATTTACAGTGAGAGATTAATACTACGAGGCGAATGGGGTCACGCTACTTGTTAAAATCAAGGGTCAAATTTAATAGCGATCGAGCCAACAGTTTTTGTGGCGGCGATAAAAATACAGACTAGATTAAAGTAAAACTAAAAAAACTTTGCTGTCTTCCTGTTTTCGACATGAGAAGACCTGAGTTCACGCACGTAGGCCGCTTGCATCCTGCTATGGGTGACCAACGGGTTCACGAAATGGCAAACGGGGGTCTTGCTATATACACAATATCCATTATTGTCGGTATATTAACAATCATAACGTGTTTTTACACGCGCTCGACATTTTTAATCACGATAGACAGCAGAATAATGTTTACCTGGGCAAGGAAGCAGGTAGGTCAAGAAATGTGGCGTCTTCTACTCGGGCACACGACTTGGATAACACCCGGAGCGAGGACGCGATTCTTCGGTCCAGTCTACCTATAAGAGACCCGCCCGCGGCGTCATCATCGTCAGCCTTGCATTGGTACAAGATTCATCTCGTGTTCAGTCAGCACAGTGGAAACAACCATCACCATGCCTTACACAGTACCTGAGCCGTATTGCTGGGACAAGAGCTTCATGACTTTCGTAAGTACTTGCGGAATCGATCTCGTTAATCTGCACTATATTCGTGTAGATTGTCGTACGTGTATTGCTGGCCGAGCTACATGTGTTTGCATAATTATTAATCAAAAACATTTATTAATTACTTATTAATTAAAACGCTAGGCTATAACTAGCTTTTGCTTCAGAAACTGTTTAGAATTTGATTAATTTAATTTAATTATTAGAACCATTTTTGGATTCCTGCTTCTTCATCGCGAACCTATCTGTAATGGTCAGAGTTTACCTGTTTTTAGTACGACCAGATCGACAACGAGCACAAGGGACTTTTCCAGGGTCTTTTCGATGTTGGCGTGTACCCTGGCAGCGTTGAGACTCTGAGGAAGTGCAATGAGCTGATGGCTGCCCACTTCGCCTACGAACAGGTTCGTTTAATTTTCCTATCATGCGTACCCGCAATTTGACTGTAATAAGTATTAAAGCGTTCAATTAGGCAGCGCGTTTCCCCAAAAAAACTTTTTACTCTGCGCACTAATCAGAATACCTATGTAAATATCTACGACTCGTTGAATCGGTTATTTTATTGCGCATTCAAAAAACTCGTTTTCATTCCTGTATTCGTTTGCCACGTCGTTAAACTAGTGGCTTTGTCGTGTTGCAGTCGATGATGCTGAAGGCTAGCTACCCAGAGTACGCCCACCACAAGGCTGCTCACGATGGCTTCCTGACTACTCTCGGCAAGTTGGAATGCCCGGTCAACGCATCCGACGTCGACTACGCCAAGGACTGGTGCGTTTCACTGAAGATTTTCTCGCTCTCTTTATATAATGCTCAGGGATAATACAGCGTGTATTTCGTCAGAGTTCGTTTTAACTCTAGCACGTGGCGTTCACGAGTGGTAAAGGAAACGCGTTTTGTGACACGTTCTTTCCGTCGATATAACGAGAGTTAATTGGTTTTTAATTGTCGGCTTAGAATACTTTTTGAATTTTATTAACTCCCATTTATTTATCGTTGCAGGTTGGTGCAGCACATCAAGACCGTTGACTTCCCATACAGAGGCAAGCTGTAAAGAGTAACTCGCGATTGTGTAGTACTGTCCATCAGCCTTTAACGATTTCAGAACATTCGCATCTGGCAGTGCCATACTCATAATGTAAAAATTAAAATTCAGTGGTATATCTGTTCACGTTCTCGAACGTGTAAATACTAAGATATGCCTTAATTTCCTGGTGTAAATAGGCGTTATCCTGCACTAGTATGTGCTATCTTTCCGGAAATTCTTTCACATTTTGTATTGCCGAAATCATCAAAAACATTAAAAACCATTTACGTGCAAACCAATGTTACGTATTTGTTTATTTTTTCTAGTTAATTTCCTTATTTACCTTTCCTTGCTTTATATACATGAATGAGCGTGATATCACTATATACCAGTAAAAACGTGTGCATTAATAAATAATCTCGCAAAATAAATATTCATACTTTACACATAAATTGTAAACAACTGTAAACATAGACACCTATTCGCAAAATTGCATCTTAAGACATTTTTAAATAAGAATGATATGGAAATTTATTAATAATATGTTATTTGCATAACAAATTACTAAGTTTGAAATTGTTATTATTTGATGTAATGGCTAGTAATGTTTTCTTTCCAATTCAACTTATAAATGAGCGACAACCGTAAAAGTTATAATGGAGCTGTTATAATTTCACTCTGCTAAAAGCTTTTTACTAAAGCTACTAAAGCAAAAACTACTAAAGCTTTACGTTCTATAACGAGATACTAAGACCTAACGCATGTGAAAGAAAATTCAATAAAAAATATAAGGACATGCGAAATAATATAATAATAAATAAATAAACAGGAAATAATCTGACATGCTATGCTATGCAATATATGAACCTACGCTAAAAGTATAGTGCGTCTGCTAACCTGCAGGCCCCAATACCGAGTGATAGATTGCTCATATATACGCACAATGAACATACGCAAACGCTGAATTTCAACTTCAATTTAAATTTAAATTCAACGTCGATTTTCAACTTCATTGCCCATGTAAACTGGTCAATTCACGTGTCTGTGTTGACCGCGCGATGGCGCTACGAGCTCAATTCTATATTACTGTGTATTTGAAAACCGGATATGTTGCAGACGATTGTCGACCGGGTGGTCAGGTGTGAAATGTGTGTATATTTTGGTTGGTTGTATATATGGTTGGTAGTGCGAAAAACTATTCTACCATCAGACGTATTTATTTCATCTGGCAATTTTTTCGGGTATAATGAACGCTCATTGTCAGTACGTCGGGTGTCGTATTTATTTCTATTTATATAGAAATTTACACCGAGTAGACTTCCTTCACTCAGCTGTATATTATAAGCTGTTATTATATACAGCTCAGTGGTATACTTGCAACCGGCTATACTAGGAGCCTATTCTGGTGTACGTCGACATATGTTGCGTTGGTGAATTGCTGAATGAAGCAGCGATATTCATTAATGTCTGAAGGATTCGTTAAAGTCTTCTAACGTTTTATCGAATGCAAATGATTACTCTTGCGTAAAGATCGAAGTTTTCATTTCTATCGAAACTTTTCCCATACTTGCTAAAGGAATTTAAACATTTAACTTGCTTAGATAATTATTGTATTGCCTGTACTGACATTGTCTTTTGCTATGACATTATAATGCTGGTATTGTAGATGTGAAACGAAATTAAAGAAAACTACATTGACAAATTAATTGCGTAATCAAATTATTTGTTTTTAATTTGACACAAAATAGAAGGCTGTGGTACTATAACATGATGCGAGTCTCGTATCTATCAATACTGAATATGTTAGGAAATTATTATAGTTTATAAAATACATCTTTAAACCCTTGGTCGCTAGAATTGGTTTTAAAGAATCAGCTAAAAGTCATTTTACTATATTCCGAAACGTGCTTTAGTGATAAATTGCAGATTAAATGAAAGGTTTAAAACGAAAGATTGCCAATTATAATCTCGATCATTGACCGTTGCGGATAAATTGAAAACGTTAATTTCATCCAATTGCGAACATTTTAATTCAATAGAGATTATTAAAATATCGTCGCAGGCGCGAGATAAGATTCATTAACACCTGTTTCCCAACTTCAAGATGACAGAATAGGAATGAACTTCGGCCGCCCAGGCTCTGTAATTGTCGAATATTCCAACTAGCTCTTACAACTTTCCTTTGTATAACATGTCGTAGTTTTTGATGTGCTGCACCAACCTGTAATTCGAATCCCCACGGGGTAAATGTACATATGCATAACCACGTCAGAAATCCTACGAACAAGTTTTTGATATCAAGAATACCTTGTCCGGACTTGCCTCTAAGAACAAGAGCACGTATGAAACCAATATTGCCTCATTTTCTCATGCAATTGCACGTATTTTGAACCGATTCGAGAGCGCTCGTAAAATGATATGTGATGCGATAACACATGTGCTAATTTACCTTAAAATTACCGGTATTTATACTGACAACGTTACGTCATAAATCACCTAGATACTAGACTGAATGACCATAAGAGAAGCGAGGCTACGAAAGGAACTCAGCGTTCCTGCATACGTAAGAGATCTGCGTAACGTACCAGTCCTTGGCGAAGTTTACCACCTCGTCGGTGACCGGACAGGAGACTTTGCCGAGAACTTCAAGGAATTCGTCGTGCACTTTTTTCTCCAGGTCGTAGCCTGCGAAGTTAGCTTTCTGCTGGCGCTTCTATAATTTAATAAGTAATATAACCGGTTCGTAAACCGATACACTGATGACGGGGTGTGTATACGTGTGTGTGCGTGTGTGTGTGCGTGCGTGCGTGCGTGCGTGCGTGCGTGTGTGTGTGTGTGCGTGTTTGTCTGTGTGTTTGTATGTATGCGTGCGCGTGTGTGCATGCGGCGTGCGTGCGTGCTCTACTACGTACGATTATTGAACACGACATTGACCTTTACCAGCCCAGTGGCGGATCGAATGGCTGCACGAATAGGTCTAGGTCTTTACGTGATATATAAGTTTTATACTTTATACTTTATGAGTTTTATACTGCGTGATTACGTTACATACTTTTTGCACGAACCTGATGCGGATTGATGCCGTAACTTTAGTAGGACATGCTGATCGTATGGGACTATTGTACGATAGGGACTATACACGCGATAGGGACTATTGTAGCCGATTATGTTATGGATCATTTTAAACGAATTTTTTAACATTACGTGCCTATATATGGTATCAGAGAAGCGTAGCTTGAGGGGGGGGCAAAGGGGAGGCTGCCCCTCCATTAGAATCTACTGGAATATACAATAAAAGACTAATAATTTATACTTTTTTGAGTGAGTGCTTCGCATCTTGCTCGTTATATTTCTCAATCGAGTTACTATAAATTTTGCCCCCCACAGAACCACACACCATAGAAATTCAGTTAAGCTACTGCCCTGGATACTTAACTTCAACTATGTTGATATGCACCTACCTCCTCGCAGAGGAAGTGGGAAATCGCCAACTCTTTGCATTTCTTCAGAAGACTCGCAGAGTTGCGGTTATTATTGATCTCGGAGACGATCTTAAATAGACCCTGGTGCTCCTCGTCAAGCTCCTTGTACTAGAAGCAAAAACCCAAGTAACGAGATAGTTACACGTGTGATTATCTGTTGTACGTTATTCATGTGATATGATTGATTGATGATTATGAGATATCAAAGAATCCATTAGGAAAAATTCTTCTATAATATTGCAGAAGTAGTTCTAGCGTAGTGGAGCGTCAATCTCATCACAGAGATGAAAATTGCTCTCTTGTTTGTTGTGCCGGCGCAATCTAATGATGAGCCGATAGTCACGTGATCTCTGTGGTGAGAATGGTGGAGCGTGTGATAGACAGTAATAGTAGTCATAGCAACTGTAACAGCTATAGTAGTTCTAAAAGTTGTATCTGTTATCTCAGTAATAGCTGTTATAATAGTCGTATAGGAATTATAGTCATATGGTCGTTATAGTAGTTATTTCACTATTTAATTATTACAGTTGTCAATCGGTTTGATACCAACAGTGTTGTTTAGCGTCAGTCATTGCAATAGACATTTTCGTTGAACT
This sequence comes from Priapulus caudatus, assembly GCF_000485595.1. Classification (NCBI taxonomy): domain Eukaryota; kingdom Metazoa; phylum Priapulida; class Priapulimorpha; order Priapulimorphida; family Priapulidae; genus Priapulus; species Priapulus caudatus. The sequence continues at coordinate 1,106,350 of NW_014577070.1, forward strand.
ATTAAATAGAAACAATGGTAATAATAATAATAAAAATAATAATGTAATGGCTCCAATATATGTAACGGTGATATATGCGCACTATATGAACTGTTACACGCACGGCGTGATGGTTTTGTTTAACATTTATTATGATTAATTATTTATACCTTGATCGTTATTTTATTATGATTTATTATCGGGGAACGTTTTCAAAATTGCTTTCGCTATACTTAGCGATACAGGCAGAACGTCTAAATATGTACAGATATAGGGAAATTAATTATAATCTGCAGCAATCAAGTATTCATTTCAAGAACCAAAACTAGCGGTAGCCTACTTGACATTGACTATTACTCAGACGGTCGATGGGTGGTTATTAAAGTTTTGTACTTACGCCGACGGAGAAACTCTCGTCCCAACAAAAAGGCTCCGGCACTGGGAACGTTTTTATTTCCATCGTGTCTGATACGTTGTCGGAACACAAAATTTCTCAGATGACTAAACGAAGATTGATGCTTCCAGCAGGCCGGTTGCTCTTTTATAGGCAGATGGATCCACTGCCTGCCACCAGCGTGGTAAAGGGCTCCATGCGTGACTTTGCCCAATCGAGATATTAAGGTGTCTATTTTTCTCTATATATAAGTATCACCGCTGCTCGTCGCAGAGATTTAAGAAAAACTCTTTGGAATGAAACTCATTCGCGTATGGCCAATTAATTTAAACCACCCACGACACCCACCTACCCTTTACTCGTGCGACTATCTAGTAACTAGTCCCTCTGCTATCTCTGTATCAGGAGTTTGGGAGTTTCCTTTGCTTCGTTTTTTTTTCCTTTCGGATCATGGGATTATTCACGGTTTTTTGTGAACTTTGTTGCCATGCGTAGACCTAAGTCTATGAGGGGATGGGCTAGGGTCGCTCGTAGTGCTGCCATACATCAAACAACAACTTACTCGCACGTTGGACCTGTCTCATATGTATACCTAGAGTATCTGCTAATATATTTTAGAGAATGTGCGAATCGTGTGAATAAGTAGGACATCAAATAATACCGCGTTTACTATCTTTGATAAATAGCACTTCATAGTTAGCGTAAGTGACGGAAACGAGTTGTCTGGTACTATATTTGGATGCTCTTAGTATAGGTAGCCTGTCAATAATATTTTACTCTTTCCTGTCGACTGAATTAATCTCAACATGCGAGTGTGGATAGTTATGTCTCATGTACTTGTGCCATAAATGATTTAATATTGCTATGATGAGAGGGGGCAGATTAATGAATAAACTACCAACTGAGGTGTGATAATTGAGTAAATCTTCTAATTTCCAAAATCCTCTATTAGATAAACTTTGTTTCACGGTGTAATTGAACCTACAGAAGCCTTAACACTGCGTGCATCGACGCGGTTCGGGTTATCACGGCTTATTTATCGTAGTTCGCAAGCTAGTTACCCAATTTGCACTGGGTCAAGGTCAAGCGTGTTTGGACGAGCGCGCGAAACTGTCCGCAGTGTAAGCGTACCCTGGATGTGTGATGTGCACGCTGGACATTCCATGCGCGCAAACTGAATTCGCTCCCTCAGTTATATTTTCATTAAAAATTTAATCATGTTCAATGTTTTAAAAAATTCAGCTTGGCACTATATTTTGAAGTATTAGATCAATCTCATTTAGTATATTATACCCTTAGCATAATATACGCTCATTTTGATGCTTTTACCGCAAAACCCACAATGCTTCTTAATATTTACACATACCTGCTCCATTATGGAAATTACAGTCGACCCTGTACATAACGGTCACGCCAGAGAAACACCAAAAGTTACCTTTATGAACAGGTGACTACTTTTATAGTGACGGGTATAACCGTTTGGAAACTTTATACCAAGCAAGAAGGCAATGTTTATCCACACTATGCATGTTTAGTTGTTTCATATTGCTTTCAGCGATCATGTATTTCAAACTGAAGATGGCGGTAAATGGAAAACTGAGCAATGTTATAAAAATAATAATCGTAGAAGACCGAGCATGGCTGTGAAAGGCATGTTGTATTTAATAATTAATATGTCCAAAAAATAGTCACTTTAGACATATTTGTAAAACAATTGAGTAATTTACATTAAAGTTAATAACTATTAACACTAAATGCATCTTTAAACCCTTGGTCGCTAGAATTGGTTTTAAAGAATCAGCTAAAAGTCATTTTACTATATTCCGAAACTTGCTTTAGTAATAAATTGCAGATTAAATAAAAGGTTTAAAATGAAATATTTCAAATTATAATCTATTCAACTACAGGATCATTGACCGTTGCGGAAAATTTTAAAACGTTGATTTCATCCAATTGCGAACATTTTAATTCAATAGAGATTATTAAAATATCGTCGCAGGCCGCGAGATGAGATTCATTAACACCTGTTTCCCAACTTCAAGATGACAGAACAGGAATGAACTTCGGCCGCCCAGGCTCTGTGATTGTCGAATATTCCAACTAGCTCTTACAACTTTCCTTTGTATAACATGTCGTAGTTTTTGATGTGCTGCACCAACCTGTAATTCGAATCCCCCACGGGGTAAATGTACATATGCATAACCACGTCAGAAATCCTACGAACGAGTTTCTGATATCAAGAATACCTTGTCCGAACTTGCCTCTAAGAACAAAAGCACGTATGAAACCAATATTGCCTCATTTTCTCATGCAATTGCACGTATTTTGAACC
>NW_014577070.1:1109064-1109995 GCF_000485595.1 Priapulus caudatus
GGTGATATATGCGCACTATATGAACTGTTACACGCAGGGCGTGATGTTTCGTTTAACATTTATTATGAATAATTATTTATAACCTTGATTGTTATTTTACTGAGATTTATTATCGGGGAACGTTTTCAAAATTGCTTTCCTTATACTTAGCGATACAGGCAGAACGTCTAAATATGTACAGATATAGGGAAATTAATATAATCAGCAGCAATCAAGTATTCATTTCATTAACCAAAACTAGCTGTAGCCTACTTGACATTGACAATTACTCAGACGGTCGATACGTGGTTATTAAAGTCTTGTACTTACGCCGACGGAGAAACTCTCGTCCCAGCAAAAAGGCTCCGGCACTGGAAACGCTTTTATTTCCATCGTGTTTGACACGTTGTCGGAACGCAAAATTTCTCAGATAACTAAAGGAATATTGATGATGCTTCAACCAGGCCGGTTGCGTTTTTATAGGCAGAGGGAACCACTCCCTGCCATCAGCGTTGTAGGGGGAGCCATGCGAAACCTACCTAGCTATTAATGTGTCAATTTTTTCTCGATGTATAATTATTACTCGCTGCTCGTCGCAGAAAGTTAAGAAACACTCATTCTGAATAATGATTCTTTTCATCTCATCTCTCAATCAATTTTCATAATGAAACTTATTCGTGTATTGCTAATGATTTTACACCCCACCCACGACACCCACCTACCCTTTACTCATGCTGCTATTTAGTAACTAGCCTCTCTGCTATCTCGATCTGTATCAGGAGATGGGAGTTTCCTTCGCTTCGTTTTTTTTTACTTATTTCCTTTCGGATCATGGGATTATTCGCGGCTTTTAGTGAACTTTGTTGCCATGCGTAGGCATAGCCTAAGTCCATCATGGGATGGGCTAGGATCGTTCGTAGTGCTGACATACATCAAACAACAACTTACTCGC
>NW_014577070.1:1110005-1119876 GCF_000485595.1 Priapulus caudatus
TGGCGGGGTGGTATCGTGTGGAGCGCGTTGGCCGTGTCGCTCGTTTATTTTAATGTGGGTTATGCCTCTCGATGCATGTAACGGCGTGTGGCGCGTGTGATGTGACGTGCGCTTTGCCTGTGCTGTGTGGATAATTTATTATATGGGTCTAACGTACAAAGCACGCAAGTGGGTGCGGTGTATTTCTAGTAAATTAGTAGCCACCTGTTATTGTAGAAAGAATGGAAAGATGGCGGAAGATTGTAGATGCGGGGAGAAAAGGTGGATAGGAAGTTAAACATGCACATCAATCAAAACACGCGCGCACGCAAGCAGCTAATCGACTTCAAACGAACGGCCTTGCAATCGGCGGTCAGCTTCAGCCGTGTAGACCGGCTTCTGGAACCCGATCTCGTGTCGCAGTGACCGGGTCCTGAGTTACCACACCCGTTTATGGCTGGCGTTTGCGAAACGCTATCCCGCAAACACCCGCACTCCAGCGCGCCACGCCCGCTGATCCAATCATCGATCGGTATTAAAAGGACGAGCGTAAAGACATATCATGCTTATTTATCTTCTACATTTCGTCGCGACGGCCTTTATCTTCGGCGCATAGCTTCTTGGCGGCTACGCTGTCCGGTTGCTCTGTCTGCCGACAGCGAGGCGCTGCGAGCCAACGACGGCCCGCCATCTTGGCTCGTGAAGCATGGCGCTGGGCCTGCTCTTCGGCAATTGTCTTTTTTTTTCTCGCATTATTTTTATTGTAACTGACCCTGATTTTTGTATCGCGTGACCTATATGGTTTGCAAAATGCTTTGGTGTTGTAATTGTTGGTACATAGTGTATGCCGTCGTTAGCTACTGATCTCTTCACCTTCACGGTTGCTAGATGGCGGGCCATACGACATGTCGCACAGTCATGGTCGCACACACACACATGGGACACACAACACACACAACACACAACATACACACAATACACACACCAGCCGACACACACAGCACACACATGCACACACCACACAACACACACACAGGCACCCAACACATACTACACAGCACACACACACACACACACACACAAACTCACAACACCACACATACATACACACACAACACACACACACACACACACACACATACACTACATCACACACACACACACACACAACACACAAGCGACAACACACCTCACACACACACGACACAACACAGGCGACACACACACAGACGCACACAACAGCACACACACACACAACACACACACCGACACACACAGGCCCCACGACAACGCGCGCGCGTTACATGCCCAACGAAGAATGACGCAGGTTAGTTCAGAGCGCGTAAAAAAAAAGACAAAACACAAAAACCAATGCATGCAAAAACTGACAAGAATCGCAATGCATCGCAATCATCACAATCATCGACGCCTAATGCACGCGTCATCAATGCAATCGCGATCATTGCAATTATCGGCAGAAAGCAAAATGATAAAGAGAGATAAAATGAAACAGACTAAACATGCAGGTGTGGATAAACATTTCCCTGGTAATAAAGTTTTGCAACCGGTTATACCTGTCACTCACTAAAAGTGGTCAGCGTGTCGCATAAAAGGTAACTTTTGTGCGTTTGCATTTGCGTGACGCGTTATGTACAGGGTTGACTACACGTCTCCTAGCGGCAGCAAGGCATGTGTAAATATTAAGAAGGATACGTGGGGTTGTGGTAAAGGCCCGAAAATGGGCGTATATGATGTTAAGGGTATAATAACATTGATTTCAGATTATAGTTGCCAAGCTGATTGTTAATTTTTGAGCCGTAACGCGCCATTATAATAGAGAATGCCAAGAATGCCGCCGCACGACTGCAAAAATCTATTAATTGCGGCTATCTTCGTAAAATAGCTTGGCACTACGTATCATCCTAAAATCATTTAGTAACGCCTTAACATCATATACTGGCCAATTTGTGGCGTTTACCACAAAACCCCACAATTCTTTTCACAAGTTGATTCCGCTGGCCAATCCCATGCAGTACTGCGAAGCGAATATGCTCAGCAGCCTTAACACTCTCTCAACGACGCACTATCAGTTCCTCTCTAGAACAGTCAATGCGGCATAGTCGGCGTGGACGTTACTTAGTACCTCAGAACGAGACCGAAGGAGGTCGAGATTTATGTCCACGAGCTTGTTGTGTACACGGGGCAGGTTTTTTTAATAGCGCTAATACGCACATCCGGTCCACCCGCTCATTCGAAGTTTACTGTTGTTCCGCGTGTTTTACGGCAGGGCCTGGATTAGGTCTAGTGCGGGGTCTGTAGCATATGTTATAAAGGGGCCATCAAATTTAAAAAAATAATGGAGAACGACATAATATTTAACAGATTAATTCTAAATCTAATACAGATTTGAATAAATTTACCTGATAACCAACAACTGCTGCCAGGACTCATTAGTTGTCATTAATGTTTACGGGTATACTAAAATTAATACTTTTTTATAATAACGAAAATTTAACTAGTTAGGTAGTTCATGATATTACGGGCCCCCCTAACGCACGGGGCCCGTAGCAAATGCGTATTTTCTACTTATTGTTTTAATCCCCCGGTAATGGTGTTTAGACATGTTACATGTTCGCATGCTGTATGTTAGCGCTTTGCCGTGATCCCAACATAAACCGCTAACACTTACACATTACAATTGTACATGTTTACCAGTATTTACTGATTACGCTGTTTACATGTTTACCGTGTTTGACATGTTTATATGTTTACGATGTTCTAATGTTGCATCTTAAGCTACATGTCGTGAAACAACTTGGATATCGTCCTGAAACGACAAAGGAGTAGACGTAGACCCACCTTGCCACAGCCAATAACATTTACGTATAGCCCTAATCGCTAATGCAATACTAAATAATATATTATTATTAATGATAACATTACATATTAATATAGATTGTAATTATTAAAGCCGGCGGAACTCGTACTGACACTAAAACTGAGCGATGATATTAATATTAATATTAATATTAGTGTAAATAGTGAAATAGCCTAACAAACACTCGTTCTAACAAGCTCGAAATGATTTTATTATTAATATAAATATCGATTGTTATTGTAATTTAGTAACAGCACTAATAATATTGTCTGACACTACTACTACGATATATTTCTTAAATTGGAATTAACTATACAGTCAAAGCTAAAGAGCGTGTCGAATGCTCAAGTCCTCCCTGCCCTCGCTCATTTCTCCGCTCGCATTTGGCCACTCTCACCAGCTGTCGCGTGCTTATATGCGTATCATAGCGCATGCGCTACTACAATTATCTTGTCTACATTTGACATACATCGGCAAGAGCTTGTTTGAATCATGACCAAGGATTTGTTTAAACACGTGCATGTAAGTGGTTTTAAAAAAGCAAACATCGCACATGATTAAATTTTTAATTAGCATGTATAATAATGAAGCAGTGAAATTCAGTTTTGCGTGCATTTGGACTGGTCCGCTCGCGCAATGCATTACAGCATTGTCAAAACCTGCGGCAATTGTTTTTGCAGAGAAAAAAAGGGGCCAAGCATTTAACATGATTAAATTTTTTACTTTAAATTATAACTGAGGGAGCGAATTCAGTTTGCGCGGCATGGAATGTCCACAGCGGGCAATGCACATCACACATCCAGGGTACGCTTACACTGCGGACAGTTTCGCGCGCTGATCAGTCCAAACACGTTTGACTTTGAGAGCAGCGTGCTGTGCAAAATTCGTAACCTAGCTTGCGCGCTATCAATAAATAAGCCGTAGATAAACCGAAGCGCGCGTCGATTCAACGCAAAAGTGTTAAAGCATCTGTAGGTTCAAGATTAGCCCGTGAAACAATAGTTTATGCATAATAGAGGATTTTAGGAATAGGAGATTTAGCTCAATATCACACCTCAGTGGGTAGTTTATTCATTAATCTGCCCCTCTCCACCGTAGCAATATTAAATCATTTATGGCACAAGTACATGAAATATAACTTCCAGCACTCGCATGTTGAGATTAATTCAGTCGACAGAAAGAGTAAAATATTATTGACAGGCTACCTATAGGCTAAGAGCATCCAAATATAGTACCATGACACGTCGTTTCCGAGAGAATAATATATAATACGCTAACTATGAAGTGCTATTATCAAAGATAGTAATCGCGGTATTATTTGATGTCCTACTTATTCACACGATTGGCGCACATTCCTAAAATATATTAGGGCAGATACTTCTAGGGTATACAGTAGAAGACAGGTCCAACGGGCGAGTAAGTTGATATTTTTTTTTTTTTTTTTTTTTTTTTTTTTTTTTTTTTTTTGTTTTTTTTTTGTTGTTTTTGATGTATGGCAGCACTGACGAACGATGCGGTGTGTGTGTATGCGTGCGCCTGCGTGCGCGTGTGTGCATGCGGCGTGCGTGCGTGCTCTACTACGTACGATTATTGAACAGGACATTTTAACACGACATATTGACCTTTATTACCAGCCCTGTGGCAGAGCCAATGGCTGCACGGACAGGGCTAGGTCTTTACGTGATATATAAGTTTTATACTTTTATACACTATACTTTATGAGTTTTATACTGCGTGATTACGTTACATACATTTTGCACGAACCTGATGCGGATTGATGCCGTAACTTTAGTAGGACATGCTGATCGTATGGGACTATTGTACGATAGGGACTGTACATGCGATAGGGACTATTGTAGCCGATTATGTTATAGGTCTTTTTTAACGGTTTTTTTCACATTACGGGGGGGGGACAAAGGGGAGGCTGGCCCTCTCTTAGACTCTAGAGGAAAATACAATTAAATCTTGAAAATTTATACTTTGTAGGTAGACTGAGTGCTTCGCATCTTCCTCGTTATATTTCTCAATCGAGTTACTATAAATTGTGCACCCCACAGAACCAACACCATAGACATTTAGTTAGGCTACGGCCGTGGATACTTAACTTCAACTATGTTGATATTATGCACCTACCTCCTCGTGGAGGAAGTGAGACATCGCCAACTCTTTGAATTTCTTCAGATGACTCGCAGAGTTGCGTTTATTATTGATCTCCGAGACGATCTTAAATAGATCCTGGTGCTCCTCGTCAAACTCCTTGTACTAGAAGCAAAAACCCACAAGTAACGAGATAATTACAAGTGTGATTATCTATTGCACGTTATTCATGTGATATGATCGATTGATGATTATGAGATATCAAAGAATTTATTAGGAAAAGTTCTTCTATGATATTGTAGAAGTAGTTCTAGCGTGGTAGAGCGTGCAATAGACAGTTATAGTAGTCATAGCAAATATAGCAGTTATAGTAGTTCTAACAGTTGTATCTGTTATATCAGTAATAGGCGTTATAATAGTCGTAGGAATTATAGCTATAGTAGTTATAGTAGTTATTACAGTTGTCAATCGGTTTGATACCAACAGTGTTATTTAGCGTCAGTCATTGCAATAGAAATTTTCGTTGAAATATTAAATAGAAACTATGATAATAATAATAATAATAATAATAATAATAATAAAATAATGGAAGCAGAGAAGATCGAGGTATTGAAGAACAAGCATTTGCATGGAAAATACTACAAGAGCCTCGACAGGCCATTTGTCGACAAGATTGAAAGCGCTGCCTGGCTGAGTAGTTCCGGGCTCAAGGGGGAGACAGAAAACCTGACCATTGCAGCCCAGGACCAAGCACTCGACACCAGATATCATCAACGCAACATCTTCAAGCAACAGGTCAACAGCAAGTGCAGAATGTGCAGCAAGGCAGAGGAGACCATCAGCCACATCATCGCCGGATGCACAGTGCTGGCCCCAACCGAGTACACAACCCGCCATAACAAGGTAGCCAGCTATCTGCACTGGTTCATCTGCAATGAACTTGATGAGCAAGTACCTGGAAAGTGGTATGAACATACTCCGAGACCAGTTACCAACATTGGAGATACTACCATAAAGTGGGATATGACCGTGCAGACAGATCGAGACGAGACGAGAATTGTGCCAGTGATGGTTGGAGCCTTTGGCTCTATAAAGAATGGTCTTAAGAAGAACCTCAAGTATCTCCCTGGCCACCACACTGCCCACGAAGTGCAGAAAATCGCACTACTGGGCACTAAACCCTGGGGAACAGCATCACATCCTGCGCAAAATTCTGGGATTGAATCCGCTATGTCCTGGTTGGGAGCACGGCCAACCCTGGAGCACCGGCTAATGCGAGATCCACTTGTAATAATAATAATAATAATAATAAATAACATACAATACTATACTTAAACACACAATAATAATAAGTAATGGCCCCAATATATTGTAACGGTGATATATGCGCACTATATGAATGTTAACGCAGCGACGCACAGTCGATCGCTATCTCAGCATCTTAAACATTTAATTATGATTAATTATTTATAACCTTGATTGTTATTTTACTGAGATTTATTATGGGGAAGCGTTTTCAAAACTATGCTTTCTCTATACTTAGGCCGATACAGGCAGAACACACAAGCACAACAACGATCATAAATATGTAAACAGATTATAGGCAGAAATTACTCACTAATGCAGCAGCAATCAGAGTATTCATTTTTCATTAAACCCAAAACTAGCTGTAGCCTACTTGCACTCTCAGAAATTATCACAGCACACGGTGATACGGGGGTGGGTTATTAAAGTTCTTGTACTGTACGGCCGAACGGAGAAACTCATCGTCCAAGCAAAAAGGCCTCCGGCAGCTGGAAACGCTTTTATTTCCATGCGTGTTTGACACGTTGTCGGAAGCAAAATTCTCAGATAACTAAACGCGAATAATTGATGATGGCTGCAACACACAGGCGGATTGCGTTTTATAGGCAGAGGGAAGACTCCGCTGCATCAGCGTTGTAGGGGGGAGCAATGCCACCCATACGTAGCTAATAATGTGTCAATGATTTTCCTCGATGTATAGTGTATTACTCGCATGCTCGTCGAGGAAAAGTTTAAGAAACAGCATCATTCTGAATAATGATCTTTTCATTCTCATCTCTCAGATCAATTTTGATAATGAAACTTATTCGTGTATTGCTAATCCACACACCACAGATTTTACCAGACACACCCCCCACAGACACCACCTAACCGACACTTTACTCATGCTGCTATTTAGCTAACGCTAGGCCTCTGCTGGCTATCGTGTCGATCCTTGATATTCAGGGATGACTACGGCGACGGTTTCTACAGTGTCGGGTCTTCGGTTCTTTGTTTTTAGAGCATCTGTATTTGCATTTTCTTCGCATTGATGAGGGCTGATTAAGTCGGCGGCTTCTAGTGAACTTTGTTGCCATGCGTAAGGCATAGCCATAAGTCCATTCGTGGGACTCGGGCTAGGTGCATTGTTCGTAGGGGTGTCTGGCCGATGATTTTCAAGACACACAACTCATCAGAATCATTTATTACTTACTGCTTCGCCTCCGTGGTGGACCTGTGCCTTCATAAGTGGTGATCACAAGCCACACAAATAGCCGCTCCTTTGCTAGAGGTGGAAGCAGAGGTATGCTAGAATTACATTCAGGGGCAAAAGGCAGAGAAGAGAGACGGTTTGCAGTGATGTAGGTTTATGTAACAGGGTGTGCAGGACAGGATGAGGAGAAATGACAACATAAAGTAGAGAAAAATAATGAGACAAAAAGAGAAGAGAAAGAAAGCACGAGAGAGCAAGAGAGGGGAGAGGGTCACGAGAGAATTGGAAGGGACGGACGAGAGGGGAGGAAGAGGAAAGCATGCACTGCACTACAAAACCAATGCAGAGAAAGAGAGGTGGAGGAGGGGTGGGAGGTACGAAGAACATCGAAGAATCGCAATGCATGCACACAGCAATCATCAGCGTTGTAAACTTCATTCTTGATAAATACCACTTCATAGTGTAGCGATAAGAGTGGACGGAGACAAGCCTGAAATTCTCGAAAGGGAGAGAGGGGAACAGGAGATGATGCGGGGAGAGTTCTGCAATTCACTCTCTAGGATGATGCGTGCCTTCTTCAGTATTGTAAGAAACATTCGATCAACGTGTGTAAGAGGCGGTTTGCGAATCGACGTCGTAGAAGAACACAGGGTGGAAGGGTTGTGAATGAGGATGAAATGGGCAGGGGGAGAGAGACGGACGGGCTGTAGCGAATCATGGGGATGTGGTAATAAACGGGTCAAGAATGATTGAGAGATATATAGTAAAAGAGAGAGAGAGAGGGGAGGGGGAGAGGGAGGTGCAATTTGATCGGCAGGAGGGAGAGATTTGGAGAAGAGGGCAGGGCGGAGAGGAGGAGAAGAGAGTTTTAAGAATTGGCCCAGAGTGGGATCGAGAGAGAGACACGTAGAGAGAAGAGAAGTAGAGATAACTCAACTAGGAGAGCGAGAGAAAAGAGAGGGCAGAGGAGAAAGATGCGGCAAGAAGTGAATGAAAAAGAGAAGATAAAATTAGGGAATTACAAGCGTTGGAAAATAGGTATGTAATGTTTGCATAGTATCAATTACGTGTCCTCATATGGATGTGGGATAGAATAGGAAGAAGGATCGAATAGATTATAATGGAAAGGAGAGAGAGAAGAGAAAGAGAGTAGTAGATAATGATTAGCCTGGAGAGAGAGAAGGGGAGAGAGAGAGAGAAAGAGGAGAGAGGTAAGAGAGAGAGAGAGAGCAGGAGCACGAGCGATTGGTGAAGATGGAAGGGAGCGAGGATGAGAATAGATAGAATAGCTATGCCCTGGATAAAGTTGTCAAACGACGAAGCGGGTAGTAAAGATCACGACTGTTACTACATTATATAATTAAAAAGTGGTCACTATAGAGCATGTACCATGAGAAGAGGTACTATTTGGGTCGTGTGGATGCCTGATTGAGTGAGCCTGAAGAGATTATATGTGCATGGGTATGGACTACAGTTCGCCTACGGAGCAAGGCATGTGTAAATATTAAGAAAGGATCGGTAGGGGAGAGGAGAAGAGCGGGGTTTTTTGAGAGAGCGATTTTTTTTTTTTTTTTTTTTTTTGTTTTTTTATTTATTTTTTTTTTTTGTTTGTATTTTTTTTTTTGTAGTTGATTGTATGTTATGTATGATTTTGTTATGTTTTTATGTTTATGTATTTTTTGTATTATTTTTTTTTTTTTTTTGTTTTTTTTTTTTTTTTTTTGTGTATTTGTAGTTTTGATATTGTATGTATGTTGTTATTTTTATTGTTTAGATGTTTTTGTTTTATTGATTTTTTGTTGGGTTTTTTGTTTTTTTTTTTTTTTGTTTTTTTTCTTTTATTTTTTTTTTTTGTTTTTGTTGATATTTTTTTTTTTTTTTTTTTTTTTTTTTTTTTTTTTTTTTTGTTTTTTTTTTTTTTTTTATTTTTTTGTATTTTTTGTTTTGTATTTTTTTTTTTATTTTCTTTATTTTTTTTTTATTTTTTTTTTTTTTTTTTTTTGATTTTGATTGTGTAAAGGCACGGAAAAGTGGGGCGTATATGATAGTTAAGGGTATACTAATAATGATTTTCAGATAATAGTGCCAAAACTGATTTAATTCTTTTCCGTAAGAGGCCCATTAAGGAGAAGAATACCAAGATTGGCCGCGCGCAACGACTGCAAAAAGTTATTAATTGCGGAGCATATCTTTACGGTAAATAGGTGAGCACTGAAACGTATGATCTAAAAGTCATTAGGACACCTTTAACATATATACGCACTTTGTAGCCGTTTGTACCAGACCCCTGAGAGACAACCGACGAGAGAGAGAGACCGAATCGAATTCTTGTCACATATCGCGTCCCACTCCCATGCAGTAAAGAATGACGACAATAATCTCAGAATGGCCTTAACACTCTTGCAACGACATCTAATCAG
>NW_014577070.1:1119901-1125326 GCF_000485595.1 Priapulus caudatus
AATTGTAAATGTGTAAGTGTAGGTGTTCATGTGATCACGGCAACACGTAATATACAGCATGCGAACATGTAACATGTCTAAACACCATTACCGGATTAACAATAGTAGCAAAAGTAGCATTTGCTACGGGCCCCGTGGTTAGGGGGCCCGTAATATCATGAACTACCTAATAGTTAAATTTTGTTATTATAAAAAATATATTATTTTAGTATACCCGTAAACTTGATACAATAATGAGTCCTGGCAGAGTTTGTTTATCAGTAAATTTATTACAAATGTATTAGATTTAGATTAAGTTAAATTTATTTGTTTCAATTTTGTTTTATTTATGGCCCCTTTATAACATATGCTACAGACCCCGCACTAGCCTAATCCGGCCCTGGTAAACACGCGGAACAAGTAAACATTCAATGAGGGGCAGGACCGGATGTGCGTATTGCGATTAAAAAAAACCCTGCCCCGTGTACACAACAAACTCGTGATATACTCGACCCCTTCGGTCGTTCTACTACTAAGTAAGTCCACGCCGCATATCCGCATTGCTGTTAGAGTGACTGATAGATGTCGTTGAGAGAGTGTTAAGGCTGTGAGGTAATGTCGATTACTGCATGGGATTGGAGCGGATATGTGAAAGAATTGTGGGTTTTGTGGTAAACGCACCAAAATTGGCGTATATGATGTTAAGGGTATACTAAATGATTTTAGATATACGTAGTGCCAAGCTATTTACGAAGATAGCGCAATTAATAGATTTTTGCAGTCGTGCGGCGGCCATCTTGGATTCTCTATTTAATGGGCGTTACGGAAAAAATTAAATCAGCTTGGCACTATATCTGAAATCATTTAGTATACCCTTAACATCATATACGCCCATTTTCGTGCCTTTACCACAACCCCACAATCCTTCTTAATATTTACACATGCCTGCTCCGCTAGGGAGACTGTAGTCGACCCTGTACATAACGGTCACGCAATGCAAACGACCAAAAGTTACCTTTATGGACAGGTGACTACTTTTATAGTGACAGGTATAACCGGTTGAAAACTTTATTCCAGGGAAGAATGTTTATCCACACCATGCATGTTTAGTTGTTTCATTTATCTCTCTTTATCATTTTGCTTTCTGCGATAATTGCAATGATCGCGATTGATTGATGACGCGTTGATTAGGCGTGATGATTGTGATGATTGCGATGATTGCGATTCTTGTGTTTTTTGATGCTTTGGTTTTTGTGTTTTTGAAAAAAACAAACATGTGCAACAACTAAACTCTCCATATAACACCTTACACATAACACTACTGGTAACACATGCATCACAGTCACTAAGCCCGCGCTTAGCGCGGGTTCCAGCTAGTCTTTGATAAATAGCACTTCATAGTTAGCGTAAGTGACGGAAACGAGTTGTCTGGTACTATATTTGGATGCTCTTAGTATAGGTAGCCTATCAATAATATTTTACTTTTTCCTGTCGACTGAATTAATCTCAACATGCGAGTGTGGATAGTTATGTCTCATGTACTTGTGCCATAAATGATTTAATATTGCTAGGGTGAGAGGGGGCAGATTAATGAATAAACTACCCACTGAGGTGTGATAATTGAGTAAATCTCCTAATTTCCAAAATCCTCTATTAGATAAACTTTGTTTCACGGTGTAATTGAACCTACAGATTACCTACACTTTGCGTGAATCGACGCGGTTCGGGTTATCACGGCTTATTTATTGTAGCTCGCAAGCTAGTTACGCAATTTGCACGAGGTCAAAGTCAAACGTGTTTGGACGAGCGCGCGAAACTGTCCGCAGTGTAAGCGTACCCTGGATGTGTGATGTGCATTGCCGCGTGGACATTCCATGCGCGCAAACTGAATTCGCTCCCTCAGTTATAATTTAAGTAAAAATTTAATCATGTTAAATGTTTGCTTTTTTTCTTAAAACAATTGCGCATGTTTGACAATGTGTAATGCATTGCCGCGAGGACATTCCATGCACGCAAACTGAATTCACTGCTTCATTATTATAATGTAATTAAAAATTTAATCATGTGCGATGTTTGCTTTTTTTTAAACCACTTACATGCACGTGTTTAAACAAATCCTTGTCATGATTCAACAAGCTCTTGCCGATGTATGTCAAATGTAGACAAGATAATTGTAGGTACCGCGCATGCGCTATGATACGATATAAGCACGGACTTGACATAGGCTCCTAATGTGTTGACAGTGGGAGAGTGCAAGGGAGCGGAGAATGAGCGAGGGAGGGAGGACTTGAGCATCGACAGCTCTTAGCTTTGACTTATAGTTAATCCAATAAGAAATTATCGTAGTAGTAGTGTCAGACAATATATTAGGCTGTTATTAATTACAATAACATTAATATTAATATTAATAATAAAATCATCGTAGTTGTTAGACGAGTTGTTAGGCTATTACTATTTACACTAATATTAATATTAATATTAATATCATCGTAGTTTTAGTGTCAGACGAGATTCCGGGCTTTTAATAATTACAATTATATTAATATGAATGTTAACATTAATAATAATATTATTATTAGTTATGCATTAGGATTAGGGCTATACGTAATGTTATGGTGTGGCAGGTGGGCTACGTCTACTCCTTGTGGTTCAGGACGTATCCAAGTGTTCACGACATGTAGCTTGAAGATGCAACTAGAACACGTAAACATGTAAACATGTCAACACGTAAACATGTAAACAGGTAAACATGTCAATAGGTAAACATGTACAATTGTAAATGTGTAAGTGTAGGTGTTTATGTGATCACGGCAACACGTAACATACAGCATGCGAACATGTAACATGTCTAAACACCTGGCGGGGTGGTATCGTGTGGAGCGCGTTGGCCGTGTCGCTCGTTTATTTTAATGTGGGTTATGCCTCTCGATGCATGTAACGGCGTGTGGCGCGTGTGATGTGACGTGCGCTTTGCCTGTGCTGTGTGGATAATTTATTATATGGGTCTAACGTACAAAGCACGCAAGTGGGTGCGGTGTATTTCTAGTAAATTAGTAGCCACCTGTTATTGTAGAAAGAATGGAAAGATGGCGGAAGATTGTAGATGCGGGGAGAAAAGGTGGATAGGAAGTTAAACATGCACATCAATCAAAACACGCGCGCACGCAAGCAGCTAATCGACTTCAAACGAACGGCCTTGCAATCGGCGGTCAGCTTCAGCCGTGTAGACCGGCTTCTGGAACCCGATCTCGTGTCGCAGTGACCGGGTCCTGAGTTACCACACCCGTTTATGGCTGGCGTTTGCGAAACGCTATCCCGCAAACACCCGCACTCCAGCGCGCCACGCCCGCTGATCCAATCATCGATCGGTATTAAAAGGACGAGCGTAAAGACATATCATGCTTATTTATCTTCTACATTTCGTCGCGACGGCCTTTATCTTCGGCGCATAGCTTCTTGGCGGCTACGCTGTCCGGTTGCTCTGTCTGCCGACAGCGAGGCGCTGCGAGCCAACGACGGCCCGCCATCTTGGCTCGTGAAGCATGGCGCTGGGCCTGCTCTTCGGCAATTGTCTTTTTTTTTCTCGCATTATTTTTATTGTAACTGACCCTGATTTTTGTATCGCGTGACCTATATGGTTTGCAAAATGCTTTGGTGTTGTAATTGTTGGTACATAGTGTATGCCGTCGTTAGCTACTGATCTCTTCACCTTCACGGTTGCTAGATGGCGGGCCATACGACATGTCGCACAGTCATGGTCGCACACACACACATGGGACACACAACACACACAACACACAACATACACACAATACACACACCAGCCGACACACACAGCACACACATGCACACACCACACAACACACACACAGGCACCCAACACATACTACACAGCACACACACACACACACACACACAAACTCACAACACCACACATACATACACACACAACACACACACACACACACACACACATACACTACATCACACACACACACACACACAACACACAAGCGACAACACACCTCACACACACACGACACAACACAGGCGACACACACACAGACGCACACAACAGCACACACACACACAACACACACACCGACACACACAGGCCCCACGACAACGCGCGCGCGTTACATGCCCAACGAAGAATGACGCAGGTTAGTTCAGAGCGCGTAAAAAAAAAGACAAAACACAAAAACCAATGCATGCAAAAACTGACAAGAATCGCAATGCATCGCAATCATCACAATCATCGACGCCTAATGCACGCGTCATCAATGCAATCGCGATCATTGCAATTATCGGCAGAAAGCAAAATGATAAAGAGAGATAAAATGAAACAGACTAAACATGCAGGTGTGGATAAACATTTCCCTGGTAATAAAGTTTTGCAACCGGTTATACCTGTCACTCACTAAAAGTGGTCAGCGTGTCGCATAAAAGGTAACTTTTGTGCGTTTGCATTTGCGTGACGCGTTATGTACAGGGTTGACTACACGTCTCCTAGCGGCAGCAAGGCATGTGTAAATATTAAGAAGGATACGTGGGGTTGTGGTAAAGGCCCGAAAATGGGCGTATATGATGTTAAGGGTATAATAACATTGATTTCAGATTATAGTTGCCAAGCTGATTGTTAATTTTTGAGCCGTAACGCGCCATTATAATAGAGAATGCCAAGAATGCCGCCGCACGACTGCAAAAATCTATTAATTGCGGCTATCTTCGTAAAATAGCTTGGCACTACGTATCATCCTAAAATCATTTAGTAACGCCTTAACATCATATACTGGCCAATTTGTGGCGTTTACCACAAAACCCCACAATTCTTTTCACAAGTTGATTCCGCTGGCCAATCCCATGCAGTACTGCGAAGCGAATATGCTCAGCAGCCTTAACACTCTCTCAACGACGCACTATCAGTTCCTCTCTAGAACAGTCAATGCGGCATAGTCGGCGTGGACGTTACTTAGTACCTCAGAACGAGACCGAAGGAGGTCGAGATTTATGTCCACGAGCTTGTTGTGTACACGGGGCAGGTTTTTTTAATAGCGCTAATACGCACATCCGGTCCACCCGCTCATTCGAAGTTTACTGTTGTTCCGCGTGTTTTACGGCAGGGCCTGGATTAGGTCTAGTGCGGGGTCTGTAGCATATGTTATAAAGGGGCCATCAAATTTAAAAAAATAATGGAGAACGACATAATATTTAACAGATTAATTCTAAATCTAATACAGATTTGAATAAATTTACCTGATAACCAACAACTGCTGCCAGGACTCATTAGTTGTCATTAATGTTTACGGGTATACTAAAATTAATACTTTTTTATAATAACGAAAATTTAACTAGTTAGGTAGTTCATGATATTACGGGCCCCCCTAACGCACGGGGCCCGTAGCAAATGCGTATTTTCTACTTATTGTTTTAATCCCCCGGTAAT
>NW_014577070.1:1125336-1127836 GCF_000485595.1 Priapulus caudatus
TATCCCTCCAAAGCGTGCAGTATTCTCACCGAACGCGATTTTTCTTGATTCGTAAAGTGACTTTTGGTGCAATTTCTCAAAAGTTAGTGTGCGAAGAAACTCACCGGCATTCATCGGAAACCCCACCGAAATTTGAAGATCGACAATCCGCATGCGCTACACTACCACACACCAAGCCATTGGGCTCGCGGTGCTATAACACCATGCCATAGCACTGCGCGCCACAGCTGTGAGTTGTGAGCTGTCG
Organism: Priapulus caudatus; assembly: GCF_000485595.1. Taxonomy (NCBI): domain Eukaryota; kingdom Metazoa; phylum Priapulida; class Priapulimorpha; order Priapulimorphida; family Priapulidae; genus Priapulus; species Priapulus caudatus. The sequence goes on from NW_014577070.1 coordinate 1,125,584, forward strand.
AGGTGTGATGGTGCGTGTGGTGTGGTGTGCGTGTTGCGTGTGCGTGGTCATGTGTGTGCGCGGCTCATGTGTATATAAATGTGGTGATGGTGTGCGTGGGTGCTGGGGTGTGTGATTGCGCGTGCGCATGCGTATGTGTGTGAATCGGTGTGTGCGTGCGTGCGCGCTGTGTTCTTTTTTTCGTGCAATATTTGAACGGGAGAGTGTAACGTGTGCCCGGCTACCCGCCTCCCAATGCGCTGACATTTTTAGACGCCGTCTCGGATTGTCTACGAGCACACACATTACAAACTATATTTACTTATACTTTTAAAATTGTGTTAAACTATTACTGTGTTTTCTAAGCCGTTTTAATATACATATAGCTATACTAATGTGGATTAAAGGTATATATAATAGCGCATTTAATTAGTGGGCCTTCAAACCTAGTAGTCCAAGCCACACTAAACGCACGCTCGGAACGCACGCACGCACGCAACCGGCACGGCACACACGCCACAAACCAAGACATTGCTGGTGCGGTGTATAAACAGCCAATCACTGCCTGCGCCAGCTGTGAGAGCGAAAATTTAAGACAGACCCGCACAAGAGGTACGGCTGCGAGTGTGATGCTGTTGGTGTATGTGTAGGTGCGTGCGCGTGTGGCTGCGTGTGCGTGCTGCGTTGTATGTATTGCGTGTGTGTGGCGTGTGCGTGTATGTGTTTGCGCGCTCGTGTGTGGTGTAAATTGGTAATGCGTGTGCGTGGGTGCGCGTGTGATTGTGCCGTGCGATGCCTGTCTGTGTGGATAATTTATATATGGTCTAACGTACAAACACGCAAGTGGGTGCGGGTGTATTCTCTAGTATTAGTACCACCCTGTTATTTAGAAGAAGGAAAGATGGCGGAAGATGTAGAGCGGGAGAGAAGGTGGAAGGAGGTTAAACATGACATCATCAAACACGCCGCACGCAACAGCTAACGACTCAAACGAACGGCCTTGCAAATTCCCGTCAGCTTAGCCGTTAACCTTTTGAACGATTCCTTGCATCCGGCTATTCCACACCGTTTATGCTGCGTTTGCGAAAACGCTATCCGCAACCACCCGCATCCAGCGCCACCGCTGTCCATCATCGCATCGGTATTAAAGGACGTAGCGTAAAAGACATATCATGCTTATTTATCTTCTACATTTCCCACGCTTTCTTCGGCGCATAGCTTTCTTTGCGTACGCCTTCGGTTGCTCTGCTGCCACACAGCGAGCCTGCTAGCCAAGACGGCCCATCTTGGCTCGTGAACTTGGCGCTGGGGCCGCTCTTCGCAATTTCTTTTTTTTCTCATTATTTTTATTGTTACTGATTTTTGTATCGTGCCTATATGTTTGCCAAATGTTTGGTGTTGTAATTTGTACATATTATGCCGTGTTACTACTATCTCTCACTTCAAACGGTGCTAGATGGCGCATGACATGTTGCCCCAGTATGTCGCACAACACACCGGAAACACACAAACCTACACACATAACAACAACACACACACACACACACACCAACAAACAAACACACGACACATACCACAACACACACACAAGCAACCAACACACAATCACAACACGAATAATACACACCCACAACACCACACACACACACAATCTACATACATACACACACACACACACACACCACACACACCACACACCAACACCAACACAAAACACCACACACGCACACACACACACCAACACCACACACACACACACACGCGCGCGCGTTTACATCCACAGATACGGCAGGTTAGTTCAGAGCCGCGTAAAAAAAACAAAAACACAAAACAAGCATCAAAAAACCACAGAATCGCATTCATCGCAATCATCAATTTATAGCTAATCAACGCGTCATCATCAATCGCGATCATTGCAATTATCGCCGAAAGGCCAAAATGGTAAAAGAGCAGATAAATGAAAACTAAATGCCATGTGTGCGATAACTTCTTCTGAATAAAAGTTTTTCAACCGGTTTACCTGTCACTATAAAGTGCGTCACCTGTCTCCATAAAGGGTAATTCTTGGTCGTTTGCATTGGTGACCGTTATGTACAGGGTTGATATCAGTCTCCCTAGCGCGAGAAGGCATGCTGTTAAGATTTACGAAGGATCGCTGGGTTGTGGTAAAGGCACGAAATGCGGCGTACTATGATGTTAGGGTATACCAAATGATTTAGATATGTGCAAGCTATTTAGTATTCGGGACGTTCAGAAGGGGCCCCAGCTCGATTC
>NW_014577070.1:1132836-1144371 GCF_000485595.1 Priapulus caudatus
GCGTATCCTGTCTGGAGATAGTCACTGAATTACTAGATTGGTCATACGCAAATCGTAAATGGCTAAGCAGGAACACACGCAGACAAGGGCAACGATGGGTGAATTAAATAGTGGAGGCGCCTGTTACATCTATTTATTATAATTTCGGCAGACAATGAAATAATAAAAACGTTACTTTATCGCCTTTGGCGTATGATTTACATACTCTTACACACATACGCAACGAATAATGTCAACAACCGATCAGTAGGTAATGGGAATCAATAATAACACGGTAACGGGTTATATGTGGATTTTTGGAGATAAAATTCTGTATCATCTTGATGATTTCGTAGTATTCTATATATTGGCTGTCAGACTATGTAAAGCTAAGTCAATCGGTGTCCAATCCTTTGGATTTTACTTTATTCTAACTGGGGGGATAAAAGCGGTTGGAGTAAGTAGACAATCTTTTCTAGTGAGTATACAGACAATAAACTTGCTTCTATCATAAGAATGAAAACTTTAGCACAATGATTTCTTTCGGGTGTATTAAATTAAAGGGTATGGCTGTAATGTTAATTTTCATAAAACCGAAAGAAAATATTATCATCTTTAAAAGATAACAATACTCACATTAGGACGTCATACTACGCCCTACTTTTGCGTATATGGATAATTTTATACAACGCATTTTATAGTTTTATAGTTAGCAATCTATGCACACTAATGTTGAAAAAGTATAGAAGGAAAGTAGGAGACTGTAGTAGTACACAATCGTATATTGTTAAGTTCAGCTATTTGCAAGTTACCGAAAAGCTATATTCACAAACATATGCTCTGGTTATATTAGTGGTAAGTAGCCGAGAACGAGCGGAAGCATGTAACAAACACAAACACGCAAAAGTACGAAAAATGCAACTATAGCTCCATCTATTACATCAAGTTGACTGCAAAGACACAGTGTTTGAATATCACTATTGTAATAAAATTCTATGCTCTCCTGCTCATATGACACGTGTCAAGTTAGCTGACATAACAGCGGCGTTACTGTACCAGGTGGAATTAATACTATGCTAGACTTGTTTCATAAGCCGCGTTCACACGTAGCAAGAAATCCGGTATTTAGCGTTCACATCAGGCAAAATGCGCGGTCCAAGAAATACGGTATCTATACAGATCCGGTATTTCATGTAAATACGCGGCTTTCCAGACCCCGAATAATTTGCCGTGCTTGAGAAATACCGGATCTCTTGGATCGCGCATTTCCTCGTGTGAACGCTAAATACCGTATTTCTGAAGCCGTGTATTTTATAGACTGGTCAGGGCTCGACAGTTCCAGTGTAATGCGAGTGGAACTGTCGAGCGCGGACCAGTCTACGTATTTTATCGGACATGTGTGTGGCATTGCATTGTTTATTATTCGCACTTTGTTCGCGATTGATTCGTTAAAGCAGCCTCGCATGCTACGAAATACCTATTTCTAAGCCGCGAATCAGCGTGTGAAACGCTCGGCCGCGTATTTGTCTCAGATTCGGTATTTCGCAAATACCGTATTTCATAAATACGAGGTCTCGTGTGAACGAGGCTTATAGGATAGTGTTCAAATTCCTTAGAGTCACAACGAGACGTTGACGAATACGAGGCTTCGATAACGGGCAATGCCTGGATGGCAGTTATACTAGCTAGCGTTGTGAGCAAAAGAAACTATATGGTAGAAAAAAAGCGTATCGCTCTCGTGGCGTGATGCAAATTCAAAAAGTCCAGCCTAGATTTTAAATTTTTAGTTTGTTGTCGGTTTCCTGTGGCGAGAATTGATACGCGCCAGTACGTGGGCGTTTTATGCACGTAGGCAGCGAACCTCCCGAGCGATCGACGAAGTTGATCTAATTCTTGTGAAAAGGGGGGACGTTGGTTCATATGTAATATTTCATATCACAAAGGAATCGGCAGTAATACGTCTAGCCGTAGCATTCGTGGTGTTTTTATCTGCGAGTCGCAACAACTGATATTTATCGATCGTAAGGCTACGCCAGTAATACGTAAACGCAAGTCTCGTTATCGGACGTGGGCACACGGTGCCCTGTCCAGTGAGCACGATTCTGTGCTGCGGGTCCATCATCCCTTCAACAAGACGACCGGAGCTCTTCAATCGGCACCCTTGCATTGCGTCCAAGATTCATCTGGTGTTCAGTCGCACAGTGGAAACAAACCAAGTCACCATTGCTTACACCAGTACCTGAGCCGTATTGCGGTGGACAGGACTTCATGACCTTTCGGTAAAGTACTGCCCGCAAGTTTTATCGCCCAATTCACCCGCTATAAATTGTCAGACATATACTTATATAATATACTATATTCTAACAGATAATATATAAGCTATTCCACGGAGTCAACGATAATTAGAAGAAAGATTGTAACGATCAACATAAACAGTTGCGCTGTTACTTTCCGCTGGTAACACTTAGACAATCTGTGTACAAGACTTTCTATCGTCGCGTTCTAACTTAAAATAGGATCTATAGAGAACCCGTCCAATTTCAGCACAGCGAGCTCTCCGACCGATGCTCAAATCATCATCAGTGACAACGCGACGTGCTTCCGTGGCGCGGATTAAAACGACTATCCAAGAGTTCTACCCAATTAAGCAGACAAATCGATCCATACTCCACCACGCGCGCAGTGAAATCTGAAGACTAAAAGTATGAGGTTAGCTGGAAGTTTGGACCTCCAGCTGGACCGCACCATCAAGGACTAGTTGAGAGAATGGTGCAGGAAGTCAAAAGAAGGCTCCCATAGACAGCTATGGTGCAGAAATCGGATAAATATCCATTTAATCGCAGGTGGGAGATCGACCCTTCTCGCGATTGATCGCTGACTTCAATGAAACTAGGTCGTCCTATCTCCGCATCCTCCGCTTCTCCATTGGACGAACCGCCAATAACGCCGAATCATTTCTTGATTGGGAGAGGCAATCGTCGAGTGCAGCACACATACACTGCGCCGGCAGTACATGGGGAATACGCGATAAGCGCATGAGAATATCTGCTGCAATAGCATTCGTCATGAATTCTGCGTCGCATTGGAAATGTGTCAACGCTGTTCATAAACTTATTCATCACGTCACGAAGTGTGCTGTCGACGCTCTACGGCACCAAAACACCCCTCCGTGCCTCCCACACAGATAAACTTCTCCTCGGTCTAGTTAATGAGAAATGTCGAAAGCGCCAGAACCCCTAAAAAGGCGTACTAAATGCCAAGAAACTACCGAAGGATGCATCATATATCGTTATGCCCGGCAGCAATTGTATGACTACTGTATCGGTGGCCCAGTGCCTGGACGTAACAGATTCGGCGATCGCTTCAAATCCTGTAAACCTCCCATGTATACGTGAAGTCTCGTCATGGTGCATTGAAAAAGAATGACGAGAGACCCGACTATAATCCCCTCACTATAACTCTGTTGGAAACTCTAGTATTCGGCATCATAAAAAACAGGTCGAGTATGGCGCTAATTCCTTAGGACATTCCGTTAATAGTATTCCAGTGAGTAACAATAGCCCCGCGTGTTGTGCCGCATTAGTCACTCTTCGCAAATTATGTTGTGCCTATAAAAACATTCTAGACAATCGTTTCGACGTTACCCGTGTGGCGCGATTATATATTCGCCCCAGAATTGCGAGTGTGTTTAATTCGTTTATCGCCAGTCGCGTCGCAAAACCTGGCTTTTCGCGTTTATGTTGCATTCGCATTTGTGAATCATGTATCACATGTATACTATAATCTCAAGTAATTCTTTCGAGTATGAGTATTCCGTCTGAACATTTGTTTGTTGCAGTGTTGAGTAAAGTGACATTTGGACTATATACAGACTTTTTGTCCCGACATTCCTGTCGGATGATGTCCCCTGGTGTCATGATAATCGCCAGTGTAAAAATTATTTGAAAATTGCAGATACCCAGATACCCCCGGATATTACCGCAATAAGAATAGACGGGCTTTATTACGTAAGCTGAGCCGCACTATAGCACTCTTGTTTTATAGTATGTTTTCGCTTGTGTTTCAACACGATTGAAAAATTATTATTATTAATGATATATCGATTCTAAAGATATGTCTTATTCTTCAATGTGTAGTGGTTTAGTACAACACTACATGGACAGGCAATTCGCGTGAAAAACAAGTAATTTGTCATGATATTTCTTTCCGGTCTATGCTCGTTCCTACCTTGTGTCCGAAGCCAGAACATAATTGCCGTTTAAGAAATCGCGTAGAAAGGCAATTTGAAAGCAGCACTTGCTCGCCCTACAAAACCATTAAAAATATATTTTTAATTATTCTCGCACCAGGAAACGTCAAGTTCACCCTGGAATTTATGCTCGTGGGGTGTGGGACTGCTCAGAGCTTCAGTGAGAAGTATCAATCACTCCTCGTTAGCGATAAATGCTGGGTTTGACCTTTCGTCAAACATATAGTCTTTCTTTCCAACCATCTTCTAACTTTCAGCTTTTATTTCCACAAACGTTAAATATCGAGACTTTCTTCTTTAACTGTGTTCTATAGCGTTTTTTGAGTTTTTTACTTTGATGGGGATGGTAGCTGTGAGGACAGAGGGAGGCAGTAGCGTGGAAGCAGGGGGGATGGGGGCATTGTAGTGGCCACGGGGAGGCTGATTGAGTGTAGTTAGATATTCATTGCGCTCTACGACGTGGCGACACACTGGGCTATCGAGCGAATGTATCGTGTACGATCTGGAGCTCAAGTTGTGTTGCGTTCGCGTAGTAAAATCGTAGGTATAGTAGGTAGTAATGACGAATTTCCCTTGTTTAATTGATGGTCCACGGCTGCTTCCCTATGTATCTACTCCTGATATATATATATTATATTTTATTTTTTTATTTTTTTTTAAATCTTGATAGTTGCCTAATTTCTATAACTATAATTGTCATAACTATTGCATGGATAAGAGTGTCTGCTTATAATGAGCTTCTCATGCATTCCTGTCTTTTGTCAGCAAGAACCTTCCTCTTAATGGTCAGAGTTTTTCTGTTTTCAGTACGACCAGATCGACAACGAGCACAAGGGACTTTTCCAGGGTCTTTTCGATGTTGGCGTGTACCCTGGCAGCGTTGAGACTCTGAGGAAGTGCAGGGAGCTGATGGCTGCTCACTTCGCCTACGAACAGGTTAGGCGAGTTTCGAAATTAGTTATGTGTAAACTCACAACGTCCGCGGAACGATTCCGTACATTTCTTCGTGAGTGTTTTTTCTATGCACGCGACGCTGAAGTTAGACCGTAGACCAACCATTGTGATGCCAAGATGAAGCAGATGAATGAAGATCAGGTTTGTTTGCTATTTCGTTATTTGCTAACTAATGATTTGTCGTGTTGCAGTCGATGATGCTGAAGGCTAGCTACCCAGAGTACCCCCACCACAAGGCTGCTCACGATGGCTACCTGGCTACTCTCGCCAAGATGGAATGCCCGGTCAACGCATCCGACGTCGACTACGCCAAGGACTGGTGCGTTTCATTGGAGATTTTCTCGCTCTCTTTATATTACTACTATACCCGGAATAATACGAAACAGAACACTGCTCGCAAGAGAAGCTAGTTCGGTAACTTGTCCTGTGAATCATACTCGCCACTACGCAGAAGTCAACCCCCCCCCGCTAACCGCAATTCTTAACGTCTCTGTGTTTTGTTTCGTGTGCTAATGTTGATTTAGAACGTATTTCAATTGATAACTGACAATAACATTAATTAAATTGAATAACTAAAATTAAAAATTAACAAAATATAATTACAATAAATTGAGTTGATAACTCGCAATTGGTTGTCGTTGCAGGTTGGTGCAGCACATCAAGACCGTTGATTTCCCATACAGAGGCAAGCTGTAAGATGTGCCCGATTCCACATCATTACTCATCTACCAATCGCGACTATGTACGTCCTATCCACGCGCCTTAAGGAATTATAGGCTTCAGTCCCTAACTCCTTTACAGACTGTTACACATATGGCCTAAATTCTAATTTAGAGCCGCAATCCTTCGGAATCCTTTCTGAGACTTCTGGCAATTCATGGGGTTTTCTAAATTGTTGGGAAAAATATTTAACACGCCGGTATCAATCTGACGGTACACGCAGACCTGTTCTCTTTCTAATTTTCTTGTTAAAAACACACCCAAAATTATACGTTTGATTTTCTAATTGATATATTTTGGAAATAATAAACAAATCAAGTATTGTACACACGGTTGCATTTGCTTTATTTATCGAATAATAAAATAATTATTTATTTATTTAATGTGGACGCGACGATTGTGACAACAAACAGCAAGATATTAAGTTAGTGCTATGAGACAGTAAGACAAAAGGCGATATGAGACAATAAAACATAACATAGGATATGAGACTATAAGACAAAGGGTATTATGATACAATAAAACATAACATAGGATATGAGACTATAAGACAAAGGGTATTATGAGACAATAAAACATAACATAGGATATGAGACTAAGGGGCATAAGACATATATGACATATATGAGGGCGTAGTGCTGTGCACAGTGCAAAATCAGATAGTGTGCGGCTAGCATAAGACATTACAAGGAACATGAGAATATAATGCATGACGAGGGACAATATAGACAATAGAACGTAATAACATAGTGTAGGGGGGAAGCTTTTGGGTAGAATTTTGAAACATTGCACGCGTGTACTAAATGAGGTCCTGAAGATTTTATGATATAGAGATCCGAAGTGATGACGTCACGGTGGCATGACAACGAACCCACTGGTTCTAAACAATCATTATTATATGCTCTGGCAACATTAACTGCGTGAAAATGGTGTCGTGTTTTGTACCCGATTGTAACCATCATTCTGAGAGTCATATTTGTAGTTTTTATAGATTTCTAAAGGATGGAAGTGAAAAGCAACAACAACAACAACAACAAAATAAAAAATAAATAAAAAATTAAATATTGTAAGATCGACTTGCTACCGCTGCTTTACCGCTGTCTGCAGCGAACACACTCGTGTTTTACGTACGCACAACATTTTCACACAGTTAATGGAGCCGGGATGGAGCCAGTGGGTTGTTTAGAACCAGTGGGTTCGTTGTCGTGTTAATTTACTTCCACCAGTATATTAAAATTAATGACTGATGTGTCATTATTCTTTATTTAGCAGGAAAAGAGGTTTTGTCAAAAGATTGCAATTATGATGCCTTAATAATGTTCATATGCTTTATTACCAAACGTAGCACAAAATTGAGGCAATCTTGTATTTATGTGTTTTGTTCATGCAATCTTTACTTTGCATTATCTGAATCATATTTTATTAAATATACGATATTTAATTATATTATCATATTTATTATACATTACTATTATTTTTCTTACATTTTTCTGATTATTATTAATATTATTATTATTATTATTATTATTATTATTATTATTATTATTATGTCAGGACAGTATTCTGAGGAAACTCCCTAAAGGGGGGGGGGGGGTTCTCAGAGAATTATTTGATTAAGATAGGCCATTACTATATTAGGCCATCTTGGAATTTCCATTGTTACGGGCGTTACGGAAGAAATTCAGCTTGCCACTATATATGAAATCATTTAGTATACCTTATATACATCATATATGCCTTTTTGCTTTTACCACAAAACGCACAATTCTTTCCCATATCTGCCGAACTAAATACAGATGTCTTCATCACGCGCGATCAATCTCCGCGCCAAGTAACAGAATGACAGTACTACACGTTCAGTAGATCACTTTATATTAGTATATACACCATACATTACTCATCAGGCGAACAAAGAGCAGTGCACTGTGGCGTTGCCTTTCAACAGTTGCATCTACTATGGCACTCTTTTTTTTTACATCCACAGTGAACCAGTTTCTGGCAGCATTTTGCTGCTTTGATGAATGTTGTCCAAATTAGCGGTAGATCATTCCCTCAAGTATCCAGTCTCAGTGGCGCAGAAAAGTAGTCTAAGAAAGACAAGGCATAGATAAATTGCATTGCCCCCAAATTAGCATCGCCGCAAGATGTGGCTAATCTGGTAAACACTGAAAAGCGAACTTAAGATTCTGTCACAATATCGCCTGTGATGCTGGGATTCCTTCTATTGGTCGACCTTTTTAGGTGAAAAAACGTTTTCGAGCATCATTCATCTAAAACGATATGAGAACAAATTTGACTTATGTGTGTAAAATGTTGGCATGTATTGTATATTTGTAAGATTGACGCGTTTAACTAAATCTTTGATCTTTATTGAGGCGATACGTTACAAAAAGAATATATGTATATTATAAGAAAAACTCAATTTTCCATAGATCCTATATGATCCATAATCCATAAACGCTCAACTATTAAAACCCATTAATTATCTACTGTATGTGAACATACTTTTAAACGTACTTCTATATGTTTATAACTTATTATATGCAATTATTATAACTTTTTTACAAACTATTAAAACATTTTGAAAACGTTATTATGCGCGTCTAATAAAGTTGTGATTACCTTGTACAATTCACTGGAGCGCTCGTACAACAACAAATCTCTCCAACACAACTGTGTGAAGATATTTGGCTCAGCTTTGCCAGATTGTAAGATTTTAGATTTTTATAGCAATTTCGGCTTAATTCAGCGCGTCTATTTATCCGCGTCGATTTTATTGAGATGCCTTCGTGGCCTAGTGGCTAGGTAACGTATACTGTCCATTGAAGGCTGTGAGTTCAATCCCCGGCCGGGGCGCGAATTTGCGATTCCCAAACCGTATAGCTTTGGAAGAAAAATTCAGCAACGTGATTGGCTAGAAAATTTTAGGACACGCATTATTAGTCAACAAGCTAATATATTAAATTATAAGCTAATATTATAAAGAAATATATTTAATTCAGAACATAAACAAAAGTTACAGAACAAATAAATGCAGAAACAAATAAAATACAAAGAAATACATAACGCAGAAGAAAATAAAAACACCATATGACGTTCGAACGCGGTACCTTAGGATCACGAAGCGAAAGGTCTAGCGTTGACCAACTGATACAGATACTAAATACGTAGATATAGAAATCAGTTAACCCTAACCCTAACCCTAACCTTAACCATAACCCTAACCCTAACCCGAATCCTAACCCTAACCCTAACCCTAACCCTAACCCTAATTCTAAAATAAAACAAAATTAGCCAAAAATAATAAGAAATAAAATAAATAAGCCCCTGTGCAAAATGCGCGATGGTGTGCGTGCGATAGTGGGCGTGTCCTAAACATTTTCTAGCCAATCACGTTGCTCAATTTTTCTTCCATAGCTATACGGTTTGGGAATCGCAAATTCGCGGCCGGCGAAGTGAATTTTCTCAAGGTGTAAAAACCTGGCTTTCAACATTGGAGACTGTGAATCTCCCGTGGCTCAGATGACCACGTAAAATGGCGGTCCCGTCTCCGGTAATACGAAAGGTCAATGGGGACATAAAAGAACTACTGAGGGCGCAAGAACAAACTCTGGCTATGACCACCCTCAGTGCCATTCAGTGCCTTTCACTATAGCTATATAGCGCTGTTGGCGGACAGAGAGGATTGGCGACCCCTGTCTGGTATGAACTACAGAAAGGAATAATAACAACTTCCCGAGGAGACTCGAAATAATTATTATTTATCCGCTGCCATTCAACCAGGTTCGTGTTGTTATCCAGCCGCCACCTCCATGTGTAAACCTGCAAACATCATAACCAATTTATTCTCGCTAAATGTGTCTTACTGTGCCCCAATGGAAGTTCAGGGCTATAGTATAGATGGGCTGCTCGCAGCCAAAAACTGTTATCTGGCCAAGGTTAAAATACTCTACTAAATTCATAATAATTGTCACTGGATAACGAATGTTTGCAGTTGAGTGAGCTATATCTTCGAAAGGTGGCAGTAAGGAAGTAGAACTTATCAAATTAATTTTAAGCTTCTGCCATTCATACTGCATATGATTAACGAACTGCGAATCGATTATTTTTTTGCCTTAATTTTGAATAAATTATGTTTTTTACTGGCTTTTAATTTTCATAAACGTTAAATCGCTTTCGACTCCTAAAGCGATCGTGTTTACAGTTTTGAGAATATTATTTATATATTTTAAGTTCTGATGCAATACTTGCTAAAAGAGTTCTTCTAGTTGCTTATCAATTTCATCTTTTGATTAGCAAAGCGCTAATAAATTTTTGGAAAAATGCATGGCGTACACTGAGTAGAAGCCTTGGATGGGCGGCTTGCACGGTATACAGTTCAAGCGATCTCTACAATCTCTACTCGCATTTCGGACTGCATAAATATATATATATATATATATATATATNACATAATAATATATATATATATATATATATATATATATATATAATCTAGCCATGCATATTCTTCTTGTTTGTACATGCCTGGTGTGTGTTCATCAACTTTAGTGAGAAATGCTGCAACTGGTGCTAGTAATTTGCGTGACAGTGTGACAATTGGTGGCACATGAGTGTGTAAAAATCTGGCAGAAAACTAGCACACTGTAAATTAAAAGCCTGTTTGTATTATCACGTTGCTCATAATTCCGTCCTCTGTCCATTAGAGCATGCGTACTGAAATAGGGAAATGCCAGTAGCGTAAAATGACCCAGTGGCTGTAAATAACAAGTAAAATGAGACAATATGAACTGAGACTATGTCTTTTGTCATATGAATGTTGTTTATTAAAACATAAAAATATTTAATGTATATTTAAGAATACATATGATTAACCAATGTCTGATTATTAAGAACGCAGAATGATAAGATAAGGAAGTGAAGATATCGTATTCGAAGCGTTTCAACCGGGAATTTTTTTTAAATAAAAATGTATGTCNCAACTTATCTAATTAATTTTAAGCTTTTGCGAACATATTGCATATGATTAACGAACTGCGAATCGATCATTTTTTTGCCTTAATTTTGAATAATTTGTGTTTTTCACTGGCTTTTAATTTTCATAAACGTCAAATCGCTTTCGACTCATAAAGCGATCGTGTTTACATTTTTGAGAATAATATTTATATATTTTTAGTTCTGATGCAAAAATCTGGCAGAAAACTAGCACACTGTAAATTAAATGAGTGTTTGTATTATCACGTTGCTCATAATTCCGTCCTCAGAGCATGTGTACTGAAATAGTGAAATGCCAGTAGCGTAAAATGAACCAGTGGCTGTAAATAACAAGTGAAATGAGACAATATGAACTGAGACTATGTCCTTTGTCATATGAATGTTGTTTATTAAAACATAAAAATATTTAATGTATATTTAGGAATACATATGATTAACCAATGTCTGATTATTAAGAACGCAGAATGATAAGATAAGGAAGTGAAGATATCGTATCCGAAGCGTTTCGACCAGAAATTTTTTTTAAATAAAAATGTATGTTACTTTCACCATTTTGAGAAATGTCTACATACCATGTCGTAAGAGCGTTGTGTTTAAAAGATTAGCCATATAATTTAATTCGAACAAAAAAGGCTGAA
>NW_014577071.1:0-17672 GCF_000485595.1 Priapulus caudatus
CACCCCACCTGTTTCATCGTCGTGCTGCGCACCCGTTTGTAAGTTGCCGCCCCGTTTAAATATACCTCCAGCCCGATTTAGAATCTCCACCACGAATAAAAGCTGTTGCCGAGGCGCGAGAATCGGATACGTCAAGATTCCATTCGAACCAGGACACGGGATCCAGCTCATGCTATTTTACCGTAACCGCAATGCACCTGGCAAGACAATAACACCACAGTACAACACAGCTAAACCTGTCGCCGAACACAAACTGAACTGTACATCCGCCTCGGCTATCTTATATTATACAAAACCCCATAATACCGTCCCCTATGGGTGTGTCGGCGATTCTTACAGGTCATTAATTAGTGGTTACGGTAAAAAAAAACACAGCGCCAGCCCGGACCCCCCTAGTTTCCCCCTCATCCCCTCCCGCCATGTTTCAATTTCATCCTGGGGAGAACCCTGCCAGGGTATCTGTTGCCGGTAAAGACGAACCGTCACCCAGGGCAGGGTGATTACGTTCCGGCAGTACCTTGGGACATAGACCCTATAACGACCCGATCCTTGATACGACCATATGTACTTTCACTTGTAGTTGTAGCGCATCGCAAGTGCAGTGGCATCGTGCCCAGTATACAGTCTTATGGCTGTAAATTAACTAAATAATCATCCATAATATTTATACATTGTTGACTCGCAGTGCGTACGGGTACGTAGCCGTCGGTCGTTGAAGCCCCTTTTTGGCGTTAGGGTGTAGGATTAGGGTTACGATTAGGGTTAGGTGTTGGGTTTAGACGGTTATAAGTTAGGGTTTAGGTTTAGGCGTTTACGGCGTTAAGCGGTTGCGTATCTCATCTAAAACCTCAATCGTGAATCTTATTTTCCCCAAGGCGCTATTGGTTCGAAAATATCCTTGCGCCACGCCGGCCATCTTATGTCTCTGTTAAGTATGAAAGCGAATGGAGCTCACCGTAACCGTTAGCCTAAGAGCATTAAGATACACGGTACCGTAACAACGCTCGTAGCCACTGCCGCATTTTAATTACTGAAATGGTCCAAGCGCAGGTGTACCACATAGTTTAGTTTATGCACTATGACTTGGGAGTCATAGCGACATCACCTATTACCAACCCAGCCCAATACTACTAATAGTAATAGTATACCTTCAACTTTCCCACTCCTTTTCATAACTGCACTTGGTTCGCCAGACACAGTCGTTCCTTTCAAAAGGGTTACTTCCATAACCCAAAGTACAGGAAAGTGGGACCGTATGACGGCGAAGACATTCTTTTCTCAACCTAAGGTACTCAACTTATCTTACACAGGACAATTCACAGAATGTACAATGACTAAGCACATTATTTACGCGTTATCGTTTGTATAGTTGGTTAGCCGTGCGTGGGCGCTGACATGTTTCATTTGTTTGGCACGAACTCAAGGCACGGAAACGCTCGAATGGGTGTCGGAGCTCCTAAATACCGAAATGACTCATGTAGCGCTCTCTCCGTTTACCATGCCGTGCCTCGTAATTCTCTCCCGCATCGCTTTATCTCTCTTTAATCAATTTACTTATTTTATTTCATCAAGAATTTACTATGATTTACAAACGATCCATCAAAATGTTTTCTAAATGTACCTACGTAAACTCTCAAAATAAAGAAAAATATATTTAAATATGCAGAATTATATATCATAGATACGTAGAGAGACGTACGTAGGAGCACGTACGTATTTATGTCGCAATATATATATATATAGTAAGGCATAGCTTGAGCGACCACGTCGCGCCGGTTGCATTGCTGACTATTTTTTTAATAGCGACGCAACATGGAAAATTGATAATCAAAGAAGGGAAAACCGGAAACGGAAACGTTGTGCACGACAATTGAAGGGCTCACAGCACGCACGCGCGCACACGACACCTCTCTCTCTCTCCTTCATCCCTCTCAAAGCCTCTCATCTCCTCTCTCGATCTCTTTCTCCCTCTCTCTCTCTCTCTCTCTTCTCCTCATCTCTCTCTATCTCTCCCTCGTCTCTCAATCGTTCTCTCGTCTCCTCTTCTCTTCTGTCTCTCGTCATCCGCGCCCTTTATCTCTCAGTCGTTCTCTCTTCTCAGTTTTCCCAAACGGGGCGCGCGCGCCCCGTTTGCGCAACGTAGGGAGAACCCTGCCTGGTAACTATTTGATATGGTTAGGGTTAGTGTTAGGGCAGGGTTAGGGTTAGGGAGTAGGCGAGGTACGGTCTGGCATATTAGTTAGTACCAGGGTACGTTCCGGTATACCGGACCGTACCCAGGGTACGTTCCGGCAGTACCCTGGGGGACATAGACCCTCTCAGTGATAGTTTCGGACCCCACAAATACGTTTTCGCATATGTGCTAAACTAATCCGGGTTACTAAGCTAGGCTTGGGCCCAAATGACCTAGGCTGCACAATCCTAGTTTCGTACTCCGGCCTTCATTTTTGCCAACCATCTTGGAGTCGCGGCTAAACTAGGATTGCCCCGATTGGGCTGTCTCATCTAGACTCTAATCTCTATCATATATAAATCCACGTAAACGTTGTCCAAATGCTCTTCTGCGACACGATCTCTGCACTCATGCCACTGTGCAAAAACTCACATGTAGACAGATAGGGATCTAGACTCTAAAAGTCTAAACTCTATATTCCTATGTAGACTGCAGATATGTATCAAATTTCAGATCAAAGATAGCAGCTCTATGGATAGATCTCCTCTTTCTGTGAGTTTGTGCACAGTAGAGTGTGTGAGTTGAGATTGTGTGTTGCAGGGGCGCATTTGAACAACATTTACATGGGATTATTAGGTGATAGAGAGTAAATAAACATTAAGACTCAGGTAGTAAATGCAATTTATGTTTATTTGAGCTATCTTTTTATTATTGAAACGACCCAAGTGCAGGCTCTGATGTGGTTAACCAGAGAACAAATTTTATTTTGTCACACTAAACCAAAATCTACTTGTAGCATATTTTACTGAATGATTTCTTGGAGCAGGCAGTGGACAAGTGGTACATACAGTTATTTTTCGCTTTTTTCTGATAACATAGGATTACAAGCTTGGTTTCAACGGTTCTGATAATAAAAAATGGAAGGGAGCAACTGCTACTATTTGTGAAAATCCAGGCAGTCACGTTTATGGCGTTGTATGGCAGATGGATGAAAAAGACAAAGAGTCACTTGATAGGTACATTCAGTGGTGCTTTATGTTCATTAGAGGAGGCAGCTTATATTGGGGGTGGGGTAACAAATTTGTTGCAAAATAAGATGTGTTGCGATTAACAGTTTTTATGGATTTGCATACTGCACTCTATAGAATAATAATAAAAAACTAGTTATAATAATAATCATAAGTGTAATACGCTAAGGGCTGTTAAAAAGAATATTCACTTATTTGCTGATTGAGCTGCCAGTGCCCAACACTTTGCTATGCACGTTTTTTGTATATAGCTGGTCATTTTATAAGTACCTTATATGATAACTTGCCATGTGTACACATCTGATCTCACCCAATTTTTCTCCAGACAGGAAAGTGTCCCTAAAATGTATAGGCCTATCACCGTTCATGTGGAAGTGAAAGATGAGATACTAACCTGCAGAAGTTATCAGTTAACATTGCCGTGGAAGGAGGGCCAACTTCCATCTACAGTGTACAAGAATGTGATAATAAAAGGTGAGTTGGTCAGTGTGAATGATTGTAACTCAGTACATTTCTGCGAAGCGGTGCAAAATTTCGTGGTTCAACTAAACAATGATAATAACTTCTTAAAAGGGTGTAATGAGGAAAGCTTGGATTATAGAATTAGGCTAAAGGAATCATTTGTTTTCTCATCTCACTGTCTTGGAAATGTGCATTTCATATTTTTGAAGGCTGTTTCATTCCAACTTCACAGGTGCGATTCAGAGTGAACTACCCCAGGAATACATAGAGCAACTCACAAAGTTAGATGATAATGGTTTCAATGGCGATGTAGACGTTGTGGCTAAACTAAACCAGTTACATAACATACAAATTAACCACCAATAGTTCAGGAATCTCAGGATTGTACCCCAAACAGACAAACACCCAGATGCGCGTGCATGCACGCATGCAAGCAAGCATGCACGCACGCACGCACGCACGCACACACACACTGTGTTACTGTTTTTATGTGGTTGTTATTACTATAGCTGTTATGTGGTCTGTAAAGTTACAGCTGTTATGTCATTAGCAAATAACAATTTGCATGTGATTGGTAAAATCACAGCTTCAAATTGGATTGGTAAAATTGTAGCTATCGTGTGATTTGTAAAGTTGGTTTTTTATACATGAATGGTAATAGTACATGGGTGGGAAGGAATGCAATATGGGTAGGTAGGGGCAGTAACCCTATACAATTTGCTTGTGTACCTGCATAAAAAAATCAATGAAAAGTTAGGAAATTTGTGATCTTTCTATGAAATCTGGTCTCTGTAGCAACCACTGTAATGTTTTTTTTATGCCATGTAATGCGTTGATATGCACAAATTTAATGAAAGCCCGAAGTTAAATTATTTCTGATGAAGAGCGTGTATTTGATTGCTATGTAATATAGTATATTCTGTATATGTATGGTATAACAATGGTGAACAATGTGCTGCATTTATAGAAGGCAATGTATATATTCATTTTTGTGCTCTTGTTGATATTGTTATTTAGCTTATGCCATGTTTTGGAGTTTATTTAAACGTACTAGGGATGTATTTTGTTGTATTAGTGAATAGTGACATAATATCTTCCTGCCTATGTCATATATATGGGCTGTAGGGGTTCTTGGCAATAACCGTTTCTCGGCAAACCGTGTGTCGTCAGCAAGTTTCAAACACTAACATGTTTTTCAAAAAGCATTTTTTGATACAAATTTAATGAAGGCTACATCGAAGGTGCCAGTAACCAAACGATCAACAAGACGCTAAACGATTTTTCCCCCTGTACATGGTAATTTCCATTCACGTTCTGGCTACGGCTGTAAGCCAATCATTTACTCGTCTTTATTTTATTAATTCAAACCGAAAATCAAGTAAACACTTCCTTCACTACGCGTAGATATATTATTAAATAAATAGATTACAATAGGTTGCTGGATTTCATACCCTTATCGCGTACCAGTGAGTCTGCGTGGATGTAGATGCAAAGCACAAACGGCAGGTGATAAATCACCTTCGTTGATCTGCTGAGAAATTGGACTCGCCTTCCTGAACACCACACCCACCTGACACTCGTTCTGAACATGTCTATACAACCAATGCTTACGTAACATAGAACGCCTAACCGCGCTTTATAGATTTGGCGCTGGTAGCGTAAGGGCAGCTGGTTAAAGTTGCATACATTCTGCTGTGTAACGCAGACCCGCATTTTATAGCAAAACCTGCTTGTGTGAGCATCACGTCAATGGCTCCTATATATATCGCGATCGTTCCAACATTGCTCTCATTAAAACGCATAGTGTTTCATATGCTGTACACGATTAAATAATAGCAAATTATGCGACTGTAATATTTACCTTCTTTATTGATATTGCCGACACGTAATTTACTTTCACGGCGAAATTGTGAATGAAAACGTTTCGTATCCTTCGTGTCGGTATTGTAAACAAACTGCATGTCACAACGTCAATTCTATAATAGCACAGTATAAATAATATTTTCACTGTTTCAAGGCAGAATTTGCTCCCAAAGATGCTCTCGCCTTTGCTAATGTTAACTCGCATATAACAGCTTGTATTGCCCGAGCACCGCTATTACTCGATAACGACAGTTTTTACAGACGAGTCGTAATTTCGCATTTGCTCTGTGCATTTACTAATTAAAATAAAATTTACAAATTTCGCGTTAGTATTTAACTACGTTTAAAGTCTCGCAGGTGGTATATATTTCTAAAGGATTATTTTCTACACATTGCTGATGAAGCGCCCAGCTACAAACCGCACCGATATATTGCGTTACACATTTCATCTGCACAGCTGGAATAAATCTGGAAGATACTGAGAAATTCACACGCTGGCTGTTAGTAGATTCATAGAAGCAGTTCCCATGTCATCTACAAATTAATTTATTCTCCTATTTTGTTAGAAATATATAATACATATACGAAAATAGTAATAGTAATGTGAAGCTGGAACGTTTTAATCACTATGGACTTTAAATCGAAACGATTGATCATTAGCGTTTAAATCTCTTGCTTCGGTCGATGACAGTACTCCTGACTGTCTTAAATATTGCAAATAAAACCTAAGGTAAGCATTAACCAGCTCGACAGGGGTTGTAGATATCATTGCCGCAACAAAACTATAGCAGCCGTGGCTGGCCACTAAAAGAAAACGGACTAGTTCGGTTTGCCAGTGGGCACGGGACGTTGCTATGCGTATCAAATATATCTACATGATGTGTAAACGCTATGTGCGGCAATGTATATATAGTGTAGGCGCGACTACTGCGACAGTACTGCAGGCTGCGCTCCCGTCTCTACGATGCTTGCCTTGTTTCCAAACAGCTCCTTGAAGTGCGTCACGCAGAAGGGAACGCCCTCATGATTTGCATACCTCTCTAGCCTGCCACAGCAATTCAACATCATATTAGGGATCACAGTTGAAGCAATTTATCATAGCATTTAGGAGCATCCACACAAACTACGTTACTGAGTAAATAACTGCACATTGTCTCCGGACGATAATTGAGAATAGATGTCTTCACACGGATTCAAGTCTCGATGGTAGATTACAACGCGAATTTCGTGAACGTTATGTTTTACTTATTCTTCCTTCAACGCCGGACAGATACTAGAACAATGCCGCAAAGTGATGGTCATCATTACAAGTTATTATTGATATTGAGAGTTAAATTCAAATTTGAAAACAGTTTAAGAATAAGAAAATACAGAACAAAACAAATATATGCCATGAAAAATATTCTACACAGTAATAACGATTATTTAGACAGACTGGCTTATCAACACGCACAAGGAGTGCGGCTAGTGACACTAACATGACAAACTACACAAACAACACAAACAAACAAGAAAAACTACACTGGCAAACATAAAACACATACGAGAGCAAATAATCTGGAAGGAATTATGACACCAAGTAGAAGAAAGGAGAAAAGAAGTCAGACCAGATGAGTCAGAAACAAATTTGGCAGTACTAAAAAGACGCTAGAAGAGGAGAAACAGCGTAGACCACATGAAGCATGCGTGGCAGTTTTAGTGTTTTTGCGTGCCCATCTGATCGTGTAGAGCGTGTAAAACGGCCAACTTAGGACAGAGAAACCATGCATGGGAACTCAGTACTGATATGGCGACAACCGGTTTGCTATTTGGTTACGTTCATCGTAATAGGAGATCTAATATCAAGGGTCAAGGGCTAACACTTGAGGTATCAAGGGCTAATACTTGAGGTATCAAGGGCTAATACTTGAGGTATCAAGAGCTAATACTACATAATATCTATTATTAGCTCTTGGTAGCGTTCGCGACTGTATTACCATGGTATTACATATATTTGGTTATAGGATCCAAACAGCTACGGGCAGAATTCGCAAGGTGGCGCCACCGACTACGCCTCTGCTACCACATATAATATACGAGGAAGAACTTGCAAATTTTTCTTCTTGGAAACTGGGAATGGGCTCCTAATAATACTATGCAATAAATAGCTCTTCGCAACTAGAATTGTTTGTTTGCGAATACTATATTATACCCTTCATCATTGAGAAAACCGATGTAAATCTATCAGTAATGACAGCATAGTACCGTTTTTAAATGTGAGCTACCACGAGATCATGACATAACTCCACACGTGCCTGAAAACGTGCACAACAACCAACAATTATGTTACAAACGTTTACATAACAGGTGTATTCTCTAACCGTATCCCATGTTAACATTCGCGTTTAACGATGCTAACATTTCGGATTATTCGATCCCTGTTGCAACAACATGCTCAACCAAGAGTTGATGCTTCAACCAGGGTACCTACTCTAACCACTGCAATCAACCCCCATGGCTGGCACGGTATGTCAAGTATCATGCATAAACCAACCCGGTTCCGTGCTCAAACTCGACTGCATGCATAAGCGTGGGTGCATGCGCGAGACACTGCGGCATGCGAGTGAACCTGCCCGTACCTCAACTGGCAGTGACAGTGCGCGCACTTAAAGCACATTTTGTGGAATACTTTGCGATCGACCTCCATCCTCTCCATCGGATAAACGCGGTTTTCACACTCCCAGCACTTCTCTATCTCCGCCTTAGCCGCTGGCCCGCCTGTGTAGTCCTGCACGAGAACCCATCGCAACCGTTACGAGAAGCGCGTACTCGAAAAATACATACTGAATTATGTTTATTTATTCTCCTAGCTGCTAGCACCTAACTAAAGCAGCATGGGCTACAACTAAACTAATAATAAGGAACCCCTACCACAAAACCGAAGGGAATAAAATAAAACTAAAAGGTTATGTGATTATCATTTAGTTACATTCATCAAGGAACTATAGATTGGCATTATATCGTTTTCGACTATATAGCTATAACTCGCTTGCTCATAGCTTCTCCGCACCTCTCAATATAGCCAACTAGCACATACCGACAATTAACTATTCAGCTAAAGTAAAAATACATGGTAAATTTAAAAATCAAAGCACATCTTAGTAAGAACTTTCCACACACCCTGTCACACCTAATCCAATAATCAATAATAAACCACTGATTCTTTATACCTTTACCCGTGCCCATATAATTACACATAATATATGTTCGAGTAAAAAACATCCTGCGAAAACCGATTCCCGATTACGCAAAAATACCGGCCTTATATTTCTGTACATCCGGATTTTATTTTGTACATCGTACATCTAGTGTCTCAGTACTGACATGTGACACATGCTTCAGCCATATATGCGTAGACGACCGGGTGTGCTAATGTCTACAGACGATCCAGCCATTCCACTTAGGGTAACACGCGTTAGGTATTTTCAAATGCTAAACTAGTTTCTAACTAGTTAGTGTAAGGGTCGTGTCCTATAATTTTTTCCCGGTCGTTTTACCAGGCATGAGTACTCGCGACTATTGAGGTCCTAAATGTACGGTACGTGCAAACGTGAGCCACACGGAACCAGCGCGAGGACAGGAGAGAATCATATGCCATGCAGCAGCGGCCAGTGTGCTACCAGCTTCCTTAGCACGCAGCACCATGCGGCCATGCAACCCAGAGAGCGTCAGCATCATCATCCACTTCTCCTATCGACACCGACTTGGCTTTTTCTCTACCTTTCACTCGCTCCTTCTCATTCTTCCTTCCTCCTCTATCTTCCCCCTTTATTCACTTCTTTCTCTCCGTCTCATTTTGCTTACATCCACCCCCATACATACGCGTGCGCTCTCTATCAAACTCTTTCTTTCTCATTCACTCTCTCCTCTCTTTCTCTTCCTCTCTCTTCCTCTATCTCTCTCTCTCTCTCTCTCTCTTTTTCTCTCTTTCTCTCTCTCTCTCTTTTTCTCTCTTTCTCTCTTTCTCTCTTTCTCTCTTACTGTCTTACTGTCTAAATTTCTCTCCACATCTCTCCGGAAGCATGGTAACTGCGTGTGCAGGAATTCGTGGCCGGTAGCACACTAGTAGTTATGTGGATGGCACATGTTAGTCACGGGTATAATTCTGGTCGTGTTAAGTAGCATCACGGCACTCCAAAGCCCACACCAGCACGCAGCAGCAGCACACGGCCTACTATAACCTACACCGTGTCTGCAGTACGTGTATGCATAACCCTTACATCATGCGTGCTTCCTCTTCGGTAGAAACGATTGTCGGGAGAGGCGGGAAGAAACAAAACACAATACAGTTCAGCTAGAGGGCGCCACGGTGACATTAGGGATAGGAAGGACGAGAGAAGGGATCGCCGATATATAACACCCTCCGTCACCGTCACCAAACGTATACAGATAGATAGGTTGCAGGCAAGGTGCGTGTTAATGCCCTTCATTCACCTGCAGGTCATCGCAAGTACACAAAATGTCACATGGGTTATAATGTCTGCGAAAATGAAAACATCAAAACAACAAACGCAGGGACGACGGGTCGCGACAATGCTGCGAACCCGTGTTGTGGTGATGCTTCATTTCGGACGTTACCGTAACCTACAAACCCACCACCAGGTGGCGAGGTGATCGGCGAGACCGCCGGATCACTTGCGCGACACCTAAAGTTGAGAATGTACGGGAATGCGCAAGCCGAGAGAGAAACCACCACCGTAGCGATAGACACGAGCACAAACCGACACACCGAAAGTACTACAGAAGGCCCGACTACACCCAATCGTATCTGAAACGAACTTTACCACTCGTTCACACATAGACCTCTCCGATCGGCCTCTCCTCTTGTGTGCTCGGATTCTCCTCCTGCGTGTCCGTGACCTCGTTGACCTGGATGGTACCTGCGAGCATCGCTTCCTGTTCGGCGGACGTAGCTTCTCCCATAGAGCGAGTGTGTTCAAGTTTTGCAGGATCCTCTTCTAGCGAGCCGCATCCTGTCTCGCCTCTGTCTTCAGTGCTTGCACAGCTTCTGTTTACGATTCCCCCTGCTTGATTTCCCTCACAGACATCGTCGTGGAAAGCTTGCTCTGTTGCAATCTCCAAGCTGTCCTTAATCCGCTTTGTGACTTCATCAATTAAGCAACGCTCCATTTGTTCGGGGAGATTTTCTTCGGATCCTTCCTGCTTTCCATCGATAGAGCTGACATCTAGCTGTACTGATGCCTCACAGACAGAGCGAATAGTTATCTGTTCTGTGACCCTCTCTACAGAGATGACCTCTACCCGTTCTATGACCTTATTTGTAGAGTCAACGCCTGTCGGTTCTGCGAATTTCTCTACAGAGTCCATCGCTATCTGTTCTGGGGATTTTTCTGCAAGGCTGGCATTTATCTCATCGATGTCTTTATCAGCGGAGTTAACTGCAACCTGTTCTGTGACTTTTTCGACGGAGTGGATTTCTACCTGCTCCGATACCTTCTCTTCATCGCTGACATCTACCTGTTTGGTGACATTTTCCACAAAGCTCTCATTTACCTTTTCTGTGAAATTATCTGTTGAGTTAACATCTCCCTGCTCCGTGATTCCCTCTGAAGAGCTAGCTTCTCCTTGTTCTGTACTCTCAACTGCAAAGTCACCACTACCTTGTTTGATAACCTCATTCGAAGAATTCAACTCTACGTGTTCATTGAGGTCATCCACATGTCTGGTGACTTCTGGTTCTGTAATTTGATCAACACTGTTGACATCTTTCTCTACAGTACTGACCTCTTCCGGTACCTTCTCCTTATCTACAGGACTGACTTCCTGTTCTGTGACCCTCTCTCCAGGACTAACCTCTTCCTCTTCTGTGACTTTATCTGCAGTACTGGCATGTTCCTGTTCTGTGATCTTTTCTACAGTACTGTCATCTTCCTGGTCTGTTACCTTCTCTACAGTAATTACCTCTTCCTGTTTTGTGACATTCTCTACAGTATTGACATATTCCTGTTCTATGACCTTTTCTACAGTATTGACCACTTCCTGTTCTGTGAACTCTACAGTATTGACCTCCTCCTGTTCTATGACCTTTTCTACAGTATTGACCACTTCCTGTTCTGTGACCTCTACAGTATTGACCTCCTCCTGTTCTGTGACCTTCTCTACAGTAATTACCTCTTCCTGTTTTGTGACCTTCTCTACAGTACTGTCATCTTCCTGTTCCATGACCTTTTCTACAGTATTGACTTCTTTCTGTTCTGTGACCTTCTCTACAGTAATTACCTCTTCCTGTTTTGTGAGCTTCTCTACAGAACTGACCTCTTCCTGTTCGTTCTCTTTCTCTACAGTATTAACCTCTTCCTGTTTTGTAGCCTTCTCTACAGTAATGACCTCTTCCTGTTCTGTTACATTCTCTACAGTACTATCATCGTCCTGTTCTATGACCTTCTCTACAGTATTGACCTCTTCCTGTTCCTTCTCCTTCTCTACAGTACAGACCTCTTCCTGTTTTGTGACCTTTTCTACAGCACTGACCTCTTCTTGTTCTGTGACCGTCTCTACAGGACAAACCTCTTCTTGTTCTGTCCCCTTCTCTACAGTATTGACCTCTACAGTATTGTCTACTTCCTGTTCTGTAACCTTTTCTACGGTTATTACGACTTCCTGTTCTGTGACCTTCTCTACAGTACTAACATCTTTCTGTTCTATGACCTTCTCTACAGTACAACACTCTTCCTGTGCTGTTACTTTCTCTACAGTACTAACTGCTTCTTGTTCTGTAACCTTCTCTACAGTAATTATGTCTTCCTGTTCTGCAACCTTCTCTACAGTACAACACTCTTCCTGTTCTGCGACGCTTTCTACAGTATTGACCTCTTCCTGTTCTGTGACCTTCTCTACAGGACTAGCCTCTTCCTGTTCTGCTACCTTCTCTATAGTACTGACCTCTTCCTGTTCTGTGACCTTCTCTACAGTATAGACTTCTTCCTGTTCCTTCTCATTCTCTGCAGTACAGACATCTTCCTGTTCTGTAAGCTTCTCGATAGTACTGACCTCTTCCTGTTCCTTTCCCTTCTCTATAGTACAGACCTCTTCCTGTTCCATGACCTTCTCTGTAGTACTAATCTCTTCCTGTTCTGTGACCTTCTCTACAGTACAGACCTCTTCCTGTTCCATGACCTTCTCTCTAATACGGACCTCTTCCTGTTCCTTCTCCTTCTCTACAGGACTAACCTGTTCCTGTTTTGTGACCTCACCTACAGTATTAACCTCTTCCTGTTTTGTGACCTTCTCTACAGGGCTGACCATTTCCGGTTCTGTGACATTTTCTATAGTATTGACCTCTTCCTGTTCTGCGACCTTATCCACAGAACTGATCTCTATCTGTTCTGTGACCTCAGTCACAAGGTTTGCATCTACATGACTTACAACAGTGAGACTATGACAAATTGACTCTTCTGGTGTGCCAATGTGCGATTCCCTCTCATATACAACTGTAGAATCAGCAACATTATTGCTCTCTGCTCTTACACTGTCCATGTTTTCTCCATTGTCTCTCACAGCATCAGCTATTTCCTGGTTAGTGCGGATGAGCAGCTCTTCACCATCGACAATTCCTGCTTCCCTCGCTGCATTCCGAGAATCTCCACTGCTAGAGCGACTCTTCTTACTGATTCTTGTTCCATCTGGTGCGTGACGCCTCTTGTTATCTTTAACCCTCTTCTCATTGGTCCTACTGCTTCTGCTCTTTTTATGCTTTTGCCTCAACTTTGTCGATATCCTCTCCGTATCGTCCTTCTCTGAGTCGCTGCTACTACTACTACTGCTGCTGCTACTGCTACTGCTATTGCTGCTAGAACTACTAGATTTGGAAGTTTTCTTTGAAACCTTCTTTGTCTTCTTTTTGATATACGAATCACTGGAGCTGCCTGAAACTTTCTCGTCTTCTTTCTCGGCCGCGACTAAATTTTCAGCATTGGCACATATTTCCGATTCCATCCGGGACATCGAAGTTTGATCATCTGGTGCGTTGCATATATTACTCTCGGCTGCGGGTACAGACACTGGGGAGTCAAATGATGACACATGCTCATGTACGACGGTTGTGGACGTTTCTGTCACCTGCTCACCTCCTCCAGTTGACATAAAACTCATATAACTTCTACTCTCCGTTATTCCGCCTCTCTCGCATGCCTCTATCTGCATGACAGCTGACTGACTGTCGCCTGTTACAGCAATCGCGCGAGAGTTCTCTTTCATCACGGCAGTGATGATGGATTCACTCTTCAGCATTATTTCTCCTACGGATATTTTTTGATCGGTGCCTTCATCCTCCTGGGCTGGTGGCGCAGACGTGGCAGCCAATGCATCGTCATCATCATCATACTCCACTTGCATCTCTGCCGACTGGCTAGTGACCACGACTGCAGTGTCATCTAGGCTGTGATCTTCATCATGTTCAGCCTTGCCTTTATCATGGTCTCTTCCTAACGAAGCTGTTACAGTGTAGACGCTCGACTCGTCGCATGCCCTCTCTTCCCTCGTGTGAGACTCGCACGGCGCTGCTACTATGTCATCCTGGGTAGACGCCACGGGTGAACCTGCGCCGCTGTCGTCATGCTGGTCTGCCTCGTAGATGGTCTGCCTCTCTGTGGTACACTCGATCGTCGTTTGCTGTTCCGAAAATCCTTCTGCCTCGTGGATGGCCTGCACCACCGCCGGACACTCGATCGTCGTTTGCTGTTCCGAAAATCCTTCTGCCTCGTGGATGGCCTGCACCACCGCCGGACACTTGATCGTCGTTTGCTGTTCCGAAAATCCTTCTGCCTCGTGGATGGCCTGCACCACCGCCGGACACTCGATCGTCGTTTGCTGTTCCACAATGCGTTCTGCCTCGCACCTGTCATCGACGTTGACCGCGGACTGCACCTCCTCGCGATACTCGAGTACTATTTGCTGTTCTGTAGGTGCTCTTGTCTCGCGTCTGTCGTTGGCCTCGGGTTGACCAGCGTCCGGCCGATACTCCGTCCTGTACTGGACATCACAAGGGGCGTCGTCGTCGTGTTTCTCCGGGCTCTCGGCTCGGCACATCTCGGTCACGAGGTCGGGAGAACGACAAGGCTCGTCGCCAACTAAACTAGCGCCACCTGGCGACGCTTGGATCGCATGCAGGCTTACGTCGCTAATGGCGCGCGCGTCGCTAAGGTCGTCGACGGACGATGACAGAACTGCCTCGTGCTCGTCCTGATAAATAACAAGCACCACTGAAGCTCTCTGTCGCGGTGGTCCTACGGGGCTATACGGTGCGATACGGCAGGCTACATTTATCTCTAACGATTTGTCACTTCTCAACAACTGATCAACATTTGTCTGCTAAACAATCCTCGCTGAACTATTGAGACGAAAGACTAACAAAGGAGCGTCTGTGATAAGATTCTGTGATGTCCTAGGCATAAAGGTCCGTCAAACATACATAACAACGTGTGCGTACATGCACACACGCAGACCCCGGGATAAACTGTGCAGAGAACCATTTCTCACTCGGAGTAACTTGCTACTATATAGATTTACCAGAGCACTCACATGTCTCAGTGAAGTGATGCTATCACATGCACAACGATTGATGAATTTTCGAGAACGATTCCGATATCTCTGCTTACTAATTTCAACCAAAAAAAACGGTGCAACGTGGGTAGGGGCGATGAGAGGGTTGCAAGTAAACACGTCCGATTTGCCAAGTTTTCACGTTAAAAATACAAATACCGGTGATCCAATTTTTGCTGAAAACATTTTATACGACTTTTTTACATTACACTTGTTTAGTAAATTTTTCGATGCATCCAAACCAATCACTTCAGTGCGATAAAATAATCGGATATCCATAATCAGGTGAAAATTTCATTGAGACCAGATAATCTTTACCAAGACCATCACACGAGGAAATCACATCTGCGGACGTGTTCACTTGTAATCCGCTAACGACACATAGATGCGGGCGAGACTGAACAACAGGCAGATGTCAGCACTTACTGTGAAACGCTTCGGTCTCGCCTTGGGCTTCTCGACCTTTGCAGGCTCCTTGCCCTTCTGTTCGAACATATTCTTCAGCTTGCGCGCGTGATCCATGTCGGGCAGGTTGTCGTCAAAGTCCGTCGCGACGTCCGAGCGCACGACGTTCGGGTCTCTGTCTGGTTCCGCGTCGTCGTAGACCTGTCGCGAACGAGTGGCGCCACCTGTACTCACATGTCACTACTAAAATCCATCACGATTTAAATGAAATTTATGCCCGTGAATGAAATGCTACCCCGACGAATTAAATTGTTATCGATGATATTAGTTGATATTAGTGATGAACTTGTATTCATCTATGATCTATCTTTGCCCAAGACATGGTATGTGACATTAAGTGTCATAGTGGTCCACAAATGAGTGCAAGATTTTAATCTGTAAATCTGACACAAACACAATGCCAAAAATCTGTAATGCTGTCAACAACTACTATGATAATCGAGAAAAGGTTTACAAATATTAGAGTTGCCAGTATATCATTTGCACGAGTCAGGGCGATTACTGTGTTGAGAAGGTTCTTACCATGGTGGCCTCAGATCCTTCGGGCGGAGGTGTGATAGCTCGTGGAGGAGGAGGGCCAGCCCTCGTTTCCTCTTTCTGCTCTTCCATGCTCTTGAACCTACGCGGTAATAAAGCCGGATTGCGTTACGTAATATTCATAATAATCACCAAACTTTAGATCTATAGCTACGTTCTGTCAGTCGCGTTGCACATGCATTCAATCCCCAAAACTAATCAATAGACAGCTATTTGCTGCTATTATGCTGCACCAAGAAAGGTGTAATGAAATACTATCAAATTTGTGCGCAAAAAAAGTTATTGCAAAATTTCTTTTTAAATATAGCACGATGGTCATGACATGATGATATATCATATAGGTTATGTCAGTCGCGTGGCACGCAGTAAATCCCGAAATCCAGTAAACAGCTAATAATATGTTGCGCCAAGAAAGCCATACTTTCGGCCTATAGAAGACATTATGTCTGTTATAGAGACATATTTTTGTTATTGAAAATAAACTTTTTCGACATGTCACGATGGACGAGCAGCAGATAGTAATTGCGAGAACAGATAAAAGTAAATATACGTATGAAAACACGTATATAGGTAGACAGACGCAGATGAACCATACCTGGCGAGCATGCCCTGTTTCGACTGTCTGATGCTCTGCAATTCCTTCTCTCGCTCTGTATCCAAGTGCTGTATGTGGACGTCGTCATCATCATGCACCATCGTGGGCTGAGAGCCCTCTGGCGGTGGCGTAAAAGCTCGTGGAGGCGGGGGTCTTCGCTCGCCTTCCTCCTGCTCCTAAGAAGAGCACACGAAATCGTTAGGGGCCTATAGGGAACGTTTTTAGTAGTAAGTGTTAACTAAAGATTAGCCCGAATGCTGATAGTGTCGTTGATGACAATTGGGAAGATCTATAGTTGATCAAATCACATGCGTAGCGAATCATAGATTTCAGAAAAAGCATTATAGTTGAAGATGAGTCCAGCCAAGTCTGCAGACTTGAATAAAAAGTTGAGCCTGGACACATGCGAAGACCAAGGCGAATGTTATACTAATAGCAGCTGTAAATCACAGCTAGAAGAAGGGGCCATTCATGAATAGCATCGGCGGAGCTCGTAGCTATAGAGTCAGAAGAGGAAGGCTAATGAGAACGATCATGCATTGAAGCTAGCCAGTCTCACGCAGCGCTGCAAAACAAGTGACGGTTAGTTCGATCAACGGAAGCGCTACCGAGACAGGTCACTGGATTTCTGCTACACTTTGATATTTTGACACGTTGATTGGATATTGCTGGGAGCACTTATCCTAGAGTAATGTGGGTGGGACGAAGGAGACTTCATATTACAGACAAGGCCCCGTGAATTACTCCTACCCAACATGTTTACATGGACGCATATGGCAATACACATACCTACTTACATAATGGATAAGGGTCGTATAATATACATAATATGTGCATCTCACCTTAATTTATATACAATTGTTGAATCATTGTATCTGATTATCTATCTATATATATATATATATATATCTCTCCATATATATATATATATATATATATATATATATAT